>NW_008593031.1:4823-7192 GCF_000691845.1 Merops nubicus | reverse complement strand
CATTCCTGAGTGTGGTCAGAGCTATTTCCAAAACAACAGCAAAACTCCTCCTCCAACTCAAACAAGACGTCTGCACAAACGAAAATCATTTGTAAAGCAAAAGGTACTTTACATTTTCAGCAAGGGAAATGGAATTTTTACATAAATCTCTTAACTTGTTCATGTTAAGTGACCACTTAAGACATTTTATTTTATTGTGAAGATAAAATCTCTCAGAAATTCTGGCAGTGAAATATTTGAGTCCAGCGCTCTCAGAGTGCTGCAGGCACACTGCACTGGCTGATTGCAGCAGGAAAATTTAATTTTACATTATCTAAGCAACCAGTACATTAACTTATTAATCACAAGGATTCTGAGACGTCTCTGTAAATGAAGAAACCATCCCAAGTGATATCAGAAATGGTGCTGCTGTGTGCAAGGCAGCGTAAGCCTGACAGCTGAAATCCATCGCAGCAAAGCACTGAAGTGGAAAAGGACTTTTCCACTTGTAGATCTCATTTCCACCAAAGCCAATGAAGTTGTGAGGCAGGAGTGAGTGGGCTCCCCAGCAGATCTAATGGGAGAAAGGTTTCACTGCTGCTTCTGGGCAGGCTTTGCAGTCAGTGAGGCTGTATCAGAAACATGTCGTGTTCCCAGATGTCTTATCTGCAGTTTGCTCCTAATAGCTGGGCCTCTTCTTCAGTCACTGCATTGCCTCCATTTGCTGCCTCCTGGGGCTGTTGTCACTGGTGCTGTCTGGGGGGTTCTCTGTAACAAGAGATGTGGGTTTACACTGCTTTATTTTGGCAGAATATTCCCCACCCTGGGAGATCCTGCTGGCAGGAGACACTTTGCTATGCTGGGAGGAGAGTTAATCCTGTGCAGAGGCCATGGGAAGCCCCACTCAGCTCCTGTGGCTCCCAGGAACTTCATCCCTCAATGCTGCAGCCTCCCAGCTCTAAAGCAGGATGAGAAGCCCATTCATTCTTTCTTGCTTAGCTGAAATGTCCCCCCGGCAGGCAGAGACCCTCTGGGTTTGTTGGGCTGGTTGTGGTGGGGGGCACAGTGGTGCTCAGGTCTGTGGTTCCCAGGGAGGTGGAACTGCTGCCCCTTGGAAGCAGGTTTCCACCCTGGAAATGGGACTTGCCCCACAGAGGATGCTGCAGGTCAGATCTCCCAGGAGCCACATCCAGGCTGGCTTTTTTCCTGGGAGCTGAAGCACACAGGAAGCAGTGGGCATGAACAAACAACTGGTTGAATCCAGGAGCCCATCTGACAGAAAAACGTCCCCTGGGCAGGAAAAAGCAGCCTTATGGCCAAAGGAAAAGGGGGTGGGCTGTAAAAGGAGAGGGGCTCCTGGGACTGCCTGTGTTTGCACGCTCTGGAGCCTCTGCAGAAGAGGAGCAAAGCCCTGTGCTTTCTCACAGGCACAGGAGCTGGAAGATTTGGAGGAGCTCGGTCAAAACTGCAAAGAGTTTTGTCCTTGTACTTCAGCCTGAGACACAACAGCTGTGGGAAGAGAAGGTCTGGGGGGGCTGGTGGATTGCTGAGAGCCCAGCACAGTGTTTTGAACCCAAGAGCTTATCTGAATTATGTCAGCTTCATGGAGAGCTGTACCTGAACAGTCAGGGCAGGAGTTATTTTGCCATTAGAACCAAATTCTCTCCCCAGGCAACCTAAGAAGAGGGATAGCATTTTGCTGGCCTTCAGCCTCTTGCCTGGGGTTCAGTATGATTTCCAAGCTCCTAAGCATGTTTGTTGGACATTGTACAGCAGCAGATACTGAGGATTTAAGATGGTCCTGGGAATGCTGACTGCTATTAATAGACATCAAGGTGATGCTGGAGTCTCCTTTATTAAGAGATATCTTAGTTTGGATGCTGGAGCTTTGGCTGGGGAGTTTTGGGTACTTGAGGAGGCAACTGCTGCCCCAGTGGCCCCTGATGAGCTCTGAGATGTGTCCAAGCCCATCTGTCTGCTAAATCCACCTCTCTCTGGAGGGAGAGATGTTGTCAGGTTTAATAACAGCAGTTAGCAATAACTGCTGCCCTTGCAGTGTTTCCGTGAAGAGCTGCAGGAAGCAGGAGATTAGTGTGTAACATCTCTGGTCCTGCGTGACTACCCCATGCCAGAGCCTGATGTAAGAGCAGAGAGGCTTGTGGCAATGCTGAGCTGCATTTCAGCCCAAGTCCAGGACTCCTCCAGTCTGACAGGCCAAGAGATGCAAATCTGGGCTGAACTGCTCTGGCTGAAACATGCACTTATTGCCCTCCAAGCCCCGACAGGCAGGCAGGGCTCAGGCAGGGCTCAGGCTCTTCTCTGTGACCTCCTGGGCAGCATCAGGGGTATTTTGCAACTCCTGCAAAACACAGAAGTAGTGACGAGTGTCA
>NW_008593031.1:0-4792 GCF_000691845.1 Merops nubicus | reverse complement strand
AGAGTAACCAAGACAGGTATAAGGTAGGTGTCACTGCTGAGATGCTGAGGACAGAGGTTTCTAGCTTGTTGGTCACTGCTGGCTGCTGTCACCTCCAAAGACAGCTGTTGCCTTTGCTGGATCTCAAAAAACAGAGAAACACCACAGATGGTTGCCCCTGCACCACGTGGACACTTGTTCTGCTCCCCGGGCAGCAGTAGCTGCTGCACACCCTGCTGCTGGGGCTCCTGCATTGTGAACATTTCCTCTTTCAAAAGAGAGCTGAGGGCAGGGAGAGATGAGGGCTCGTTTGTTCTGGGGGCAAAGGGAACACTGGCAGCTCAGGGCTTTCCTCAGCAGCACAAACTCATGGTCCCATTGCCTGGAAGTGGGGTCCTGGATGCTGGAAGCCAGGCTGGTGCTGTTGAGAAGGGGGTTCCTGTCCCCTGGGTTCTTGCAGCAGGGGTGTGACCTGCCAGTGCCCAGCACACAGACACAGCATCTCACTGCTAACAAGGCAGCTTCAGTGCATCCAACACCCACCTCTTCATCTGCCCTCTGTAACCTGCTCCAGGGTGACCTCGTTGCCCTGTCACATGAGGCAACACAAGGCAGCTAAGCCCTCAATGAAAGTGCCTTTCATTTAAAGCACGAGTCTAATCAAGAGCAAGAATGGCTGAAAAATAACATCTGAAGGACAAGCTCATCACTGTAATGAAGATGAAGGGATTTAAATGCAGTGAGCTGCAGGAGTGTAGAGAAAAATGTGACTTTGCTGCCACAGAGTGCACTGAGCAGCTCAGCATCTGCCTAGGAGGGAAATAAGGCATTTCCCCCTATCACATCTCTATCACATCTCTATCACATCTCTATCACATCTCTATCACATCTCTATCACATCTCTGCTGAAGCTAAAAATATCGATAAAATAAACCTAATCCTGAGCATGAACAGGGCTTCCTAGTTTCAGGGGGTCTTACTCCTGCATGTCCCCATTTTTATGTCCAGCTCTCACTCTAACCTTGATGTTAACAACTTTTAATCACTGACCACGAGACAGACAGACTCATGACACAGGGACTGTGGGGGCAGAACACAGCCTTAAGGAGGCTGAGCTTTATAAAACTGCAATGGGCAGCCTCAAACATAAAGCCAGTCTTGTCATTTTTTTGTGTTCAAACAGCTTTGGTGAGGAGTGACTGCTTCAAAGTGCACTTTATGTTCTCAGAGGAGCTGCATCAGGTCCCTGGCAGTGCAATATCCCTCGTGCTTCTCCATCCCAACCATCTCCTGGGGCAGCTTCCCTCGGACAGGCTCTTCCCCAGCCATGGCACAGTGTCACCGTGAGCAGCCCCTTCACCACTGCTGGCCTGAGCACTGAATCCAGGAAGACTGGCAAGAGCTGGACCAGGATTTGTACGATTTTCAGCGTTTCTGCTTCCCTCTTGTGGTGAGGAAACAACCCGAGAGACAGACGTGGTGTGCAGGTGGTGCCCATGGGCTGCACTCGATGGGTCTCAGCCAAATCACCCGTGGGACACAGCCTGGATCTCTGCTGGGACTGGGTGGCAGCTGACTCCAGCATGTGGGCTCTGGACCTGGAAGTAGGTGTCCCTGGGCTGTTCTCCTTTTGCTTGCCTCCCTCTAAAGGGGAGAATGTGTCTGGGTGGGTTGAATTTATTGCTCGTTGTGCTCCCCTTCCCTTTGGTCTTTTTCAGAGCATCTGAAGAAGTGCAGAAGAAAGCAGGAAGGCTCACTGCAAGCTCCTGGCTCCAGTTAATTACAATGGATGTTTGTAAGATACATGAAAACACCTCCAAATGCAGCGTGAGCTCCATGGAGTGCTTCATGGTCCTCAGCACCCAGGCACAGAAGATCAGCATTGCCACGCTCTGCGGCCTCTTTGGGACACTGTGCATTTTTGAGAACTCTTTGGTGCTCTACTTGATCTTCTCCTCCCCTGGCACCAGGAGAAAGCCTTCCTACCTCTTCATCAGCAGCCTGGCCTTGGCTGACATCCTGGCCAGCATCATCTTTGTCTGCAGTTTTGTTAACTTCCACGTCTTTAACGTAACCAATTTCTCTAAAGAAATGTTCCTGCTGCAGCTGGGAGGGGTGAACACCTCCTTCTCTGCCTCCCTGAGCAGCTTGCTGCTGACAGCCCTGGACCGTTACATCTCCATCAGTCGACCATCTGAATACAAGCTCCTGATGACGAGGAAGAGAGCATGGATAGCCCTGGGGGTGCTCTGGGTGACCTGTGTGACCATTGCTTCCCTGCCCCTCCTGGGCTGGAACTGCTGCACGCTCGACTCAACCTGCTCCGAGCTCTTCCCCTTTGTGGATGACAGATATCTGTCCAGCTGGGTCTGCTTCACCATGGTCCTGCTGGGCTGCATTGCCTACGCCTACACACACGTGCTCTGGAGGGCTCACCAGCACGTGGCCTACATGGAGAAGCACCAAGTGCAGGTGGGAAAGCAAAACACCAGGATGAGGATGGACGTCATGCTGGCCAAGACCCTCGCCATGGTGCTGACAGTCCTGGTGCTGTGCTGGTCTCCAGCCCTCGTTCTCATGATCTACAGCATCTTTGCCAGGCTCAGCGATCACCTGCGCAAGGTGTTTGCCTTCTGCAGCACCCTCTGCCTGCTCAATTCCATGGTGAACCCCATTATCTATGCCCTGCGGAGCAAGGAGCTCAATTCCTCCCTGAGGATGGTCTTTTCTCGGTTCAGGAGGCAGCTGAAGGGCTCTGAGGAAAGCCCAGAAGCAGAGAGCACCCACAGGTCCTCCATGATCGAGACCATCTGCGACGACATGCACGGAACGTAGGGAGGCAGCTGGGGAAAGTCTGCCCTGGGGCTGGCAGAAGCAGTCTGGATCACTTCTCTTCTTCCTTTCTCTTCTCATGGAGGTCCTGGGAGATGAGGGATCAGATGCCTGTCACGGAGCCAGCCCCTGCTGATGTTATTCTTGGATGCTGGAACATAAAGTGCACAGATTTCTACAGGCAGCTGATCCCCAAGCTGCAGAGGCACTGGTGCCACGTCAGCGTGCCAGCCATGAGGCAGCAGATAACAGGCAGCCATGCCCCAGAACAGCAGATCCTGATATTTTATGACAGCTTGTCCTGCCTGGCCTTCCACCTGTCCACCAGTAACCACCCAACCCCTTTTTCTTACCTTCAGTGATGTCTTCCCTCATAAAATCAAGCTAACTTCAAGAAAACCACAGTAGACCTTCAGGATCCCAAGAAATCCCCAGGTTCTACATCTTGACAGCTTTTCCTGCCTGGCCTTCCACCTGCCCACCAGTAACCACCCAACCCCTTTTTCTTACCTTCAGTGATGTCTTCCCTCCATAAAATCAAGCTAACTTCAAGTAAACCACTCTGTAGACCTTCAGGATCCCAAGAAATCCCCAGGTTCTACATAACTCTCTCTAAATCCTCTAACCAGGCACAGGCAGGGTTGTACAAGCACCATCAGCCAAGTGCTAATGGACATCCCTGCGTGGCAGAGGTTCATCTAGTTATACCAGACTTGAACAGCACTCCAGGGTGTTATGTATTAGCAGCACAGTGACAAAAGGTCTTCAAATCCTGGCAAAGGTGGCAGAGAACAACAACAAATCCTGAGGAGCTGCTGCTGATGGTGAATGCCTCGCTGCACCACACAGGAGCAGGGCCAGCAGCAGCAGGAGGCACCTTGGCCTTTGCTGGTCTCAGTCCAGGTTTCTTTGGACTCAACAGACAGTCCTGGCTAATGGTGTCCCACAGCATTTAGGATCCTGCTGATTTTAGCATCTAATCATTGTGGAAAACTGAAATGCTCTCACTGTGGCTCATGGGCTGTGCCATAGCTGAGGACTTTGAGGTGGACAGGACCTTTCAGGCAGCACGTTTCTTTCAGCAGATTTTGGGACAGCTAACCTGCGCCCCGCAGGCGTTTGCTGGATGTTACCTGGTTAAACATTAAAGCCATTTTTCAGCCTTTTCCTCCGTTAACCTCTGGGACACAAACTCATTCAGGAGATGAATTTAAGCCTAAGCTGAGGCAGAGACTCTGAACGTGACGAACTCGATAGATTTATTGATTTGTTTTTTGTTAAATTACACAAAAGCAGCACCTTTAGCCGCAAAACCTGCAAGGAGAGCAAAGTGGGACAGGGCCCTTTGCCAGTGCCCTGAAGAGCAGCGGGGCTCCCAAAACACCTCTGACGAGGATGAGCCTGGCCCAGGGCATGACCACGAGGCCCTTGGACTCTGTCCTGTTTCCCCAGAGAGCTCACCCATTCCTTACATGCATGTTTTGGAGCCAGGCCCTGGATCTGCTCCAGGAGCTACCGGGGGTGAGGGGTCTCGTGGAGGCCGAGCTGCCATGGGGCCAACCCCATGGCCTCTCTTTTGGCCCCTCATGGGATGGACACAGGGGCTTAAACTGCAGGAGGAGGCACAGAGGTGGATATAGTGGGGCAGAGCTGGGCTGGGAGGGAAGGAAGGAACTTCTTGAAGATCAAGAAGGGCACGTGTAGGGTCCTGCACTGGTGCAGGTGAGGGGTTAGCCTGCTGGAAAGTGGCTCTTTGGAGAAGGACCTTGGAGTGCTGGTGGACAAGTTCACCATGAGCCAGCAATGGACCCTCATGGCCAAGAATGCAAATGGTCTCCTGGGGTGCATTAGAAGAGTGTGGCCAGCATGTCGAGGGAGGTTCTCCTGACCCTCTGCCCCTGCCCTAGTGAGGCCAAATCTGGAGTACTGGGTCCACTTCTGGGCTCTTCAGTCTAAGAGAGACAAGGATCTACTGGAGAGA
>NW_008593030.1:664-1077 GCF_000691845.1 Merops nubicus | reverse complement strand
ACTCTGGATAGGTTTTCAGCTTTGGTTGTCTTTAGTCTCTCAGCCCAGTCGTCCTCTGGGTGGAAAAGCTGATAATGGCTGCATGGGGCTTTGTAGGTTCTGCTGCTTGATGGCAACGTTTGTCTCTGTCTCTCACAGGGTCTCCTCAGTGCTGCTTCTGCATTCTGCACAGCATGGAGTAAGCATGGAGTGACCACCTCAGATGCAAGAGGGGAAGTCCCTTGATTGGCCCTCAGGGGCCTGCGAGGTCTGTTCTCCTGAGCTGTTAGAAAACAAACAAGAAAGCACATTTAGATAGCCAGGTACTTTTGATCTGAGGCTATAAACCAATGTCTGAGAGTTTGGGGAGACTCTCTCCGTCTCCCATGGGGAAAAGAAAAGGAGCAGAAACAGATCCCAACGCCAAGGTGAGT
>NW_008593030.1:0-643 GCF_000691845.1 Merops nubicus | reverse complement strand
AAAAGAGATGACCAGCCACTTCAGAATTACCCTCTCCTTATTCAAGAGACATATTCCTTATTCTAAAAATGGGGGATGAGAGCAAACTCTTTTCATTTCATTTCAGCAGTCCAGGGTGCTCTTTCTGCTTTTCTTTTGGTGCAAGGACCTGGGTGTCCTTGGTGGGTGATGCGGGAGGGTGGGCACATGTGGCATGTACCTCAAGGAGACTGACCCTCGGCGGGCAGTTAATCTGTGGTGTGAGTTGTGTGTCACAGCAAGGGACGTAGTAGGTGTGACCCAAAACGGCACAGAGGGAACTTCGCACAGAACCAGAAGAGTGCAGTGATGCCCTGAACCCAGCTGGTGCTGGAGCCCAACAATAAGCCCGTGGAACAGGGGAAGAGGTGTTGATAAGAAGAACTTTCCGTAACGGGAATTTCATACGATGAAATGGTTAAATATGCGTCATGTGGGGCCCGGGCACGACACAAATGTATGGAATAAGGCCTGGAGACTGTATCGGGTCTGGCTGAGCTGATGTCCCCATTGCAGCCTCCTGGTGCAGAGATCTTGTGTTGGGAGTCAGAGGGGTGCTGCTAACACCCATGTTATGAGCACTACTGGGCAGGGCTGACACAGCACCAAGGCTCTTCCTAACCTT
>NW_008593029.1:0-6132 GCF_000691845.1 Merops nubicus | reverse complement strand
TGGTAATATATATTTTATATAATAATATATTTCAGTAAAAATTAAGCAGTACTAGCTTATTTCCAGTTGTGTGGTGTACAGTTTAGAAACTCTCAGATAGCAGGAAAACAAAATAAAAAACACCCTGCTGTCATGGGTCAGAAGGAAAAAAGATTATGATACTTTATACCTTAAGGAAAGTTACTAATATAGAAAATCTCTTTCTCAGCTAACGTTAATAGTAAACAAATGGCACTTGCCAGCAGCAATGTCCTTATTCCCTGGTTGTATACTCTAGACATATTACCAGGCTTATCTCAGTCTTTGTTGAAAAAAAAAAAAGAAAGAAAGAAATCAAGAATTCATTTTAAACAAGGACTCAAAGTCACCCTAGAAAATACACTTAAAAGTCCTTCTATTTATTTTGTAGCTGAGAATCTGAAAGTACATAAAACAAATTTGTCTGTAGAGGATATATTTTGTTACTTCAATCTAACTTGAAAGAGGATATATTGTGAAATATTAAGTGAGAAGTAGTAGCCAAAGGTCAATCAATTTTTCTTCTTGCCAGTGAGGATTTAATGACTTAAATGTGAATTAGAAGGAATGTATATTTGTTCAGTATTTGCTGCCCCTTTACAAAATCATCTCTATGGTGTACTCAGAAGTAAGAAACAGAATGACAAAAGGGAGAAGAACATGCGAGTCTGAGGGAGTAAATAAAACTTATAGGAATATAATGAAATACACTTTGGCACCCAATTCCCACCATCAACAAATGTTTCCTGTTCCATTTGCAGAGTTGAGATGTTTTCTGGGGCAAACTAAGAAGAGCTTAGCAGTGAAAGGTTAGTTCATCCAATTTTCTTGTAAATAAATTAATATACAAAGGACAAATTCAGGAAAGTAATCCAAGTAATCCAAGGTAGATGGTGCAATCAGCATTACTGAAGCTTGTCATTCTTTCCTTCCTAAGCTTCTTCAGCTACCTGATCCTGATTTTCAGTATGTAACATAATGCTATGTATTTACAGTAAAGTACATTCTCTACTATATAGTAGATATATAATAGTATGATGTTATAATACTAAATAATACATTATAAATATAATATATTACACTGTAATATATTATAGTATTGCCATAGATAGCATTAAACTATTACGATTAAAGCACCGAGCAATTCTTTCTATTGCCGTTATCAAAAGAAAAAGTACCATTTCATATTGCAGGAAAGTATGCAGACTCATGCATTTCTCCAGCCCTGACAATCCAAACTTCATCCAATCCTTTTCTCGTGGGATTGACTACACTATTTGCTTAAATCATAGATATATTATTCAGCAGCTGTTACAAAATGGTGAAAAAAATGGAAATGTATTTGAATCCTTTTTATCTCCTTCATCCAAAGAGCTGGCATATAATTTCCCTCGAAAAACCTAGATTACGTTCTTAGATATTTGCAGAAATATCCAGGTTGTTTAAAAGAATTTTAGTATCATTTGATTAAACCTTTTGTTACTTTTTGATACAGGTGAAGAATTAAGAACAACTAAGTTACCTCGTTCCAAAAGAGGTTATGTTTCTGGTTATCTAATCAGTTTTAAAATAACATTTATTGCTCATGTCTGTCTAGACTCAAATTTCAAGTTGCAAATGCAATGCTAAATATAAATGTTCTTTGAATTTATAACGCAAAACTTTGTCCCTACAGGTATATAAAGAAAGAGAACTCTTGGCAAGGTTATACTGTTACTCCTAATATATTTTCTACTAAGTTAATTCCATATTTCATCATTGCTGCAGATTTACTGATTATCAGTTTGCTCCAGCTTTAAACTTCTGATGTCTAGTTCTAATAAAGTACATCCATATCCATGACACTGACAGCTCTTTAAACAAATAACTTGTGCAATGTGGTGCAGTATAGCATATTCAAATGTTGAAATATTTATTGTCAAGAACTTCATATGAAATTATATGAAACCATTTTGCTGACTGAAATGTCATGACTGTAATTACAGTCAAAAAAAAAAAAAAAGCATATGATTTACTTGCTAGTTATCTGAAATTACAAATAAACATCTGGCAAGCCTTTATTGCTATCTACTAGCCTGAAAATAAGGGACAGGTAAAGCTTTTGAGGAGCTCCCTAGCCTTAAGCACAGACCTAAATACATATATAGTGAGACCACATTAGTTATAACCTTTTCCAGAGCTGCCTTAATTCTGAGGATCCAAGTTTTGAAAATGACCCTTTTGTTATGGTTCAAACCTAATACAACGTAAATGCAGAGTCCTCACCTATTCAAATCCACCTTTGGATCTGAATTATATAGTGTTTCAATAGAAAATCCAAAATTCATCTCTGCGATATTAAAAAAACACAGATAATGGGCATTTCTCTCCATAATAATATCTCCTTTCAGTGACATTTCAGTCCTTTATTTAATTGTTCATTTGCTAGTCTGCTCATAAGTAAAAGATCTCACCTTGAGGCAGTAGCAAACTGAAAAGGAGGATCTAGAAGAGAAGAGAAGCCAGTGGTGTTGGGCATGAAATCATAGAATCATAGAATTGTTTACATTGGAAAATGCCTTTAGGATCAAGTCCAGCTGCTAACCTAACTCTACAAAGTCCACTGCTAAACCATGCCCCTAAACACCACATCTACATGACTCTTAAACACGTCCAGGAATGGTGATTGAACGATGCCTACTTCCCTGGGCAGCCTATGCCAGTGATTTACAACCCTTTCAGTGAAAAAAAATTTCCTAATATCCAACATAAACTTCCCCTGGTGCGAACTGAGGCCCTTTCCTCTTGTTGTATCACCTGTTAATTTGGAGAAGAGACTAGCATCCACCTCTCTACAACCTCTTTTCAGGTAGCTGTAGAGATCAACAAAGTCTAAGCAACAGAGTAGTTCTGATCATCAGCACTGCCACTGGAGCCAGGACAGCAGCCTGGTCAGAGAATACCAAAATATGTTTGTTGTTTCCTTGACCAATGTAATATTGCTGCTGACACTACTGGTAATTTAGAGAGGAAGGCCAAGATTAGGGAGGACAGAAAGGTCTTGATCCCCCAGATGAGCTGCACTGTGACCTAGACCTCCCAAATCTAGGGACTTTATGATAGGTTTTTTTTTTTTTTTGCTGTCAGAAGTAAAATCTTTCATGAGTTGCTAATTAATATTCTGAAATTACCCCTCCTTCAGATAGCTTGACTTTCCAAGCATTCGTTTTTGTTTTTTTTTTTTTTTTTCCAATTTGACATGATGTCCCAAAGCTCCTCTTTCAAGTATAACAGCAGGAAAAGTAAGGCTGAAAAAAAAAAAAAAAAAAATTCTGTTATGAAAAACTTTAAGTCAGCTTCATTGAAAAATACATTATGCATCTGAATTATGTCTGTATGAACTGTGGGTAAGCAGACATGCCAATAAGGAAATGAACGTAACCTGGAAGTTTTGAACTCTCGTATATATTCTTTGAAACTGGGATCTGAACTTCAGTAACAATTTTACTGCAGGAAATGAGTGTTAAGAAAAACTCTTCCAATAGTTTCCTCGAATGGCAGATCATCATAGACATCTTTTAAACAATAGATTATTATAATCACGTAACAGTTAATAGTTCTACACCATTACTGCTCAGGAATGGATTATATAAATTTTCACATATATTGTTATAATCATATTGAGGACACATATATAGGATAAAAGGGCAAATAGAATGACATTGTACTTAATTTTTTAATATTTTTTTTTTTTTATTTCTTCTTTTTGTTTTTCTTTTTCCTCCCACACATCAGTGTACCTAACTGAGATCAGTGGAAAGTAATGAGACAAATCTGTTGTCTATTGTGTTTGCCTAGATTACCTGACACTAAGCAGTTAGTGTGCTGCATAGTCTCGTTTGTAGGAACAATAATAGCAAGTTAACACAGTGACAACTCCATTTCTCATATGGCCTTAGAGTTCATTAGCTGAAATGGCCAACTTGAGAAATTCAGCATCCCTTCTTACTTGGCCATTAGAAAACTTATTTAATAAATGATGAAATACAGATGTCATTCTGTAGTTTAACGTCTATTTAGCAAAATTTTGCATTGTCTTGGTCCTAGGAAGTGTTATGCCTGAACCAGAATTTAACACTGATGTGTAATTGACTAAAGCCTCCTCAACAGAAAAACTGGTATGTATTTAATTCACAGTCCACTCAATTTTCAAAGAAACTTTTGACCACTAAAGAGAAATTACAGAGCTGTCAGTGAATGATTTCTCCACATTCTTGCAACTACAGTAATTTTTCTGTGCTTAAAATTCCTGTGTGAATGTGTTACTCTGGCCGCTGGACAGTTAGTTCTATTAACAGCTTCCAAGTACAATGATATTGCAGTTTTCTCTAATATTTTTTTTTTATACTTCCACAAACCTTTCCAGGAGAAATCTAACCAACACATTCATCACATCTTGATTTAAATGGATCAGAGGTTCTTATCAGAAATCCTCAGAGGCAGAAGAGGTCCAGTAGAAAAACAGCTGAAGGAGCTTAGTCCCTGAGATGTTAACGTTCTTTGAATTAAATGCATTCATCTGTTCATGTAAGGAAAAAAAAATACAGTCAAACTACATCAACCCCATTCAGTTTGATTGATCACAGTGGACAAGATTTATTTGTGTAACTGTATATTTTTCTTATAAATTCTACTATTATATCTTTTTATATATATAACAATTATTGTTATGAATGTAATTATTGTATATTTTTTTACTAGTCCTTGTTTAATGACCTGTAAACTATGGAAGTATATGATGGTAGCAAAAAAATGTTAAATTCTCAGAAATTAGGATAGTTAACCATCAGGAGTTTACCACACCAATTTGTGGTTGGAATTCAGCTGCCAGCCCCAACAGGTCTGAGACACACGGGACTGTACAATAAAAGATGGCCCAAGAAATAACCTCATCCTTCTGGAATGTCACCTAAATACCAATTTGATTGCACTAAAGCATCTCAAGTAGCTTTAACACATTAGCATTTAGGTAACTAAATGCCACCTCTTACTTGCATACTAATAAGGTTGTCAAATATTAAAGACAAACTTCAATTCACACGAAAACTCTTCCTTACTAAGATTTCTGGAAGTCTTTAGTGCCTACATGTAACAGGAGCTTTTACTCTGTAAGTAACTGAAGTACCATGCTATATGAAACTTTAATGCTGTTTACTGAGAATGATTTTATTGTGTAATATATTTGAGACAAATATTATTTCCTTACATTGTTTCAATTGTTTAACCTAGCTGAGGTTTGCTTTTGTTCCTTTCCACTTACGACTTTTTTAAAAGTAGATTGATGTTGTTTTGCTCTTTGTAGGAGAGAGAAAAATACCAGATAAGTTCATAGCCAATAGAGTTAACTACAACTGTTTTGTTAAGAGTTTAATTTACAGTTTTGTTAGCCTGAATGTTTAATATGAGAATATTATTGTCATCTCTTAAAAAGATATTAGTACATTTAATTTCATTAAACTGAAATTAGTTGATTGAAATAGCTGATTGTAACAGCATGCTCCCAGGTTGGTCTTCTTGTTGTGGAAATATTTAAATATTTACCCAATAAATACCTAACTTACATGACTATAAAGCTAAGAACTTTTACTCTACTGCTTTTTAGAAGAAAAAAAGTGTGTTTAAATATTTGCTCATGGACTGTAAGACTACTAACGGGTGCTCAAAATGTGACAGACACTAGGAGAAAATATTTTTTTTTATGAGCTCTTCCAGTGACAATGGCATTCTGCATGAAATAGTTTTCAAGGTCTACTTTTGCCAGCTAAATAGAAAATAGGGCTATATAATACACATCAAGGTATAAGATTTGGCAGTGACATAGTTATATGCATCTAGTTGTCTGGATGTAGTTTTCCAGGAATGGCTGAGGGAATTGTTTTGCAAGCATATCACTAATGAGTATTCAGTTTATTAAATGTCTTTTTTGTTACCAATTTGAAAAGTAAATTATTTAAGAATTTATTAAGAATATATGTGTACATGCACATTTTGTGTGTGCCTCTGTGTGTGCATGGGTGCATGTGTTATCACAATGTACAGCATAACAGAATGTAATGGTTTGAAACCAGCTGCTCC
>NW_008593028.1:0-3642 GCF_000691845.1 Merops nubicus | reverse complement strand
GTTGGCTTCGGTGACACGTCTATCAAACCTCCACATTTGGAACCCCACAGCGTCGGTGCCTGCCTTTAAGCCTTCCACATTTTATTGTTGTTTTCACTAGACTAGGTTTTAATCAGCAGCAAAACCAAGCCCTAGCCCTCTGCTCAGCTCCAGGGAACTTGAATCCCCATTTCTCTGCTGGGCCTTCCCAAAGTGTGTGCTGAAAAGTAAAAAGGGGAAGCAGCTGGCAGTGTGACCAGTTTAGGGGATTTTTTTTTTTTTTTTTTTTTAGTGCAGAAGAAAATTGAAGAAAAGGAAAACTCGACCACATCCCTGCCTGCTGGGCAGATGGGAAGAGGGGGAGATGGGTCCCAAAAGAGCTGCTCAAACACATTTGTGGAATCACAGAATACTTTGGGTTGGAAGAGACGCTTAAAGGTCATCTAGTCCAGTGAGGACTGCTCCAACATGTCCACATCTTTTCTGTGCTGAGGACTCCATAGCTGGACACAGTACTGCAAACACATGTTGCCAGCTCATGTCTGGCTTTTCATTCACCAGTACCCCCAAGTCCCTCTCGGCAGGGCTGCTCTCAATCCCTTCATCTCCCAGCCTGTTTTGACACGGGAGATTGCCCCGACCCAGGTGTGGGGCCTTTCACTTGCCCTTGTTGAACCTCATGAGGTTCCCATGGGCCCACTTCTCCTGTTTGTCCAGGTCCCTCTGGATAGATCCCATCCCACAGGCATGCCAACTGCACCACTTAGCTTGGTGTCATCTGCAAACTTGCTGAGGGTGCACTTGATCCCAGTGTCCATGTCATTGGTGAAGTTATTAAACAACACTGGTCCCATTCTGGGAAGCTTTCTGGAAGCCAGCCAGCTTATCAGTTTGGTGTTGTCCTTTCTTCTGAGGCTTGGCAAGAGCCAGACTCTATCTGGAGACAGATTTTGAAAGGGCAAATAACCCAGCAGTGCTGACCTGGGCAGGCTTGATGAGTTCAATGTTTGTGGGTTCCGTGGCCATCAAACACGTGCGGCACAGCCCTGTGTGTGCGTCTGCTCCCCGGGCTCTGCAAACACCATCTGAGATGAGCAAAGCTCACCAGCCCAGGCTGGCTGTGCCAGATGTCTGCAGACCTCTGCCCTGTGGATAGTAAGGGAGTGATTGCTATCGCTCCAGATGAACTGCCTGGAAAAGCTCTGACATCACCGGTCAAAAAAAATAAATCACTCTGTCACAGGAAACACAGCCACCGTCCAGGAACACACTGTGTTTATTTTGCAATCGCAGCTGAGCTAGTCAGTGAGAAATAGAGGTGGTGGCCCCACAGCCTCCTCGTCTGGGGCAAGCGGGGCTGTCAGCCCAGCCCAGCCACCTCCAGCAGTGACAACTGCAGTAATCAGAGAGGCAGTGAGCTCACGGGCAGGCAGCTCCTGACAGGAGGTGTGTCAAGTGAAGGGTAGTATGTGTGTCAAAACCCCGTCCTGAGGACAACCAGCTTTGCTAAACATTAACAGCCCATTGGGGGAGAGGTGGAGAGCAGAAGCCAGTGAGGGAGCAAGGTGGGAAAGCAGGTTTTTGCTGTTCCCAAGCTCAGGCAGTGCCCTATTTGTCGTCATTTCCCCCCACCCTGTGCCTAAGACAAGGAAGCTGGTGATGGCTTCTGGTGGGCTCAGCCCTGCCAAGCAGTCAGGGGGGTGGGAAACGGGCTCCTGCCCAGGAGGATGCACGAGCAGAGCGGGCTCATGGCTGGGAGGACTTCGCCCGGTGAAGAGCCTGCCCTGCCGCAGGAGGGAGCTTGCTGCAGGCTGCTTGGCAGCCGTCCCGCCCGGCCAGACCAAACAGCAGGAGCAGGGAGAGGCTGGCTCCAGCTCAGGGCTCAGCCTTTGCTTTTTGGGGCATTCTTCACACTCCAGCTTATCTGGTCTGCTGGGAGGCAAGCTAGAGGAACTGGGGTCTTGCAAAGCAGTGCTGCAAATTGGCATGTCCCTCCCATGCAGGGCTGCTCTTATTGTCTCATGTCCATCTCTGTCTCATGCCATGTAGAAAAGCCCATCCTCCTCTTCACCTCCAGCTCCTCTTTACTGCAGCCCCTCCTGACCCTGCAAACAGCCAGGTCCTCCACTTCCAGGATTATCCATGAATTAACCAAACTAAAAATGAAATAAGCCCTGTGCTGCTCAGACCCCACCCTAGGCCCTGTTGAGCAGTAACCAGGCTCCACACCCATGCTGGTTGCAGCTTGTCCTGCCTGCATACACAAATTTAGAGAAGCTTTTTGTACAAGGCTCTCTGGTTTTCTGCAGCTAGTGAGCCCACATCAACAAAGAGCTGTTGGGTTGCTTGCACAGAGCACAAGACCTGGTCACTCTGTGGCTTCACCTTCCAGCTCTGCACAGCCACCCAAATAGACCGAAGCATCTCTTCTCCCTACTGGGGGACTTCCTCAAGCTAGGCTTTCTCAGCTTCTGGCCCACAGCCAGCATGCAATGGCTGGAAGCCCAGAGATGCTGTTGGCCAAAGAGTTCCTGGAGGGGGTTACCGAACCATCAGATGAGGCAGCCAAGCCAGCAGCCCCCTCTCATCCGAGGCACTGGACAGTGAGAGGAGCAGCAGGCAGACTTCTTCCCTAAGCAATTCTGGCAAGTGCATCAGTTTCCAGGAAATATAAATAACTACCCAGCCATCTGGAACCAGCCCTGGGCTGGTCAGTGGAAGGTCTCTCCCAGGCTCTGCCCTATTTCTGCTGGCTACTCGGTGCAAAGGCAGAGAGAATCAAAGCGGTGGCACAGTGGGATGGTCCCCACCAGGATGCAGAACAGCGAGCTCAAGTCTTGCTCTGACCTCCTGACAGAGACATCTTCATTTGACCTTGGAAAGGCTGCTTCAGCCAGCCCTGCCTTCAACACAGGGCCAGAGCTGCCCCAAGCCAAGAGCTCCTGCTGGGGCTGGGGATGCTCAACCCCTTCCCAGGGCACTGACTGGCCTTCCAGGGCCTTAAAGAGAAGGACAGGCAAGAACAAACCCCTCATTCCATCATATGTCATTTTCTTCATTTTATTCTTTTATTTGTACAGCTATATTTTACAGAACGCATTAATGCAGTTTAGACACAGCCCAAACCCTGTCTCCCGAGATTGTTTATAACACAAGCATGTAAAATAAGACCAAAAAAAAAAAAAAAACAAAATGAAAACAAACAACAACAACAAAAAAAACCAACATTCCTCAGTAGAGTTCCACCAAAACTCTTTTTGCAACATCAGGCTGTACCTTGAAGAAACTGAGCTCAATATAGTCCATACATTGAAAACTTCCATTGAAAAGAAAGGCACCGTGCGAAACCACATTTTACATATATACAGACTGAGAACTAGAACAAAAAAATTACACTTTATTATTATTTTAAATTCCTTCTGCAGCTTTGTTGGTTTAATACACACTTTTTTGTAAATTGTAAACCTTCACTTGCAAAAAAATACAAATACACTGATGCATTTAGACAAAATATTTTCTTACTTGTACAGATGCAATACTTTAAAATATCTCCTTAAGTGCTCTATCATAATAAAGATTCTCAGAGTGGCTTCTGCCTGCAGAGTCCAACTGAGCCTTTAATGCATTTTATATATTTTTAATATAGCTTTTTTTAAAGGTCTA
>NW_008593027.1:8099-23532 GCF_000691845.1 Merops nubicus | reverse complement strand
CACAGTCACAAGGGCTAATTTTTCCCCTACAGAAATAATTTGTAGAATCTTTCCTACATGTAAATAAGACATTTTCTGCTCATCCTCCAACCCTCAGCTGGAGGCTTTAAAAAGAGGCTGCTCATCTCTCCTGGCATCTCAGTGACTTCATGCTTCTTCCTGAAGAAGTCTTCTGACATACTGCCTTTGAGCTTAAATTAATTTCAAAGCTCCTTCAAAAGCCCCCAGCTCTCTGTCTGTACATCTTTATTATCAGAGGGGTTTCTGGGTGCCTTCCTTGCCTACTCTCTCAAAACTAAAGATTGGTTTCAGAGAAATCATTTTGCTTTCCTGTGTTTTCTTTTTTTAACATATAATCTTGTGCAATCCAACAGACCCACGATGTCTTCTGCAGGCGTCTTGCTTTTAATGGTCTGAGGATATATCAAAGACATTTGACCCCTAAAACCCACACTGGTCGTCTTCACTTCCCTCCTACTGCCTGCTCAGAAAAAATATTTCAGCTTATTAGCTTTCCTAGGGCTTGATTTTCTAAACTTGGAGTTCTTTGTGCCAAACAAACACCTCCCCACCCTTGGCAGCCAGACTGTTTAGCTGTTTGCTGGTTTTCTTTCTGTTCAGAGGAACTGAATTCCAAGACTGGACGACTGCAAACCAGCAGCCAGCTGAGTTCTGGTTCCTTTCACTGTTGACTACTTTGCAGCTTTATTTGCTGTCCATTTTATTATTTGATACTCAGCCTGCTCCTCTGGATGCTTAACATAATTATACTCTGGGAACTACTACTCAGCAGCTCAAATTGCTTATTTTGAACCAGCCTAAGGACAAGGAGTGAGTCCCCAGGATGCCATGAAGATGCTGCAAAGGCTGCAACCCCTCAGCTGGGAGGCCAGGCTGAGAGAGTTGGGGTTCTTCAGCCTGGAGAAGGCTCCAGGGAGACGTACTTGCAGCCTTCCATCATTTGAAGGTGGCCCAGAAGAACCTGAGGAGGATACTTTTCACAAGGGCCTGTGATAACAGGACAAGGGGTAATGGCTTTAAACTGAATGAGGGTAGGTTTAGATCAGAGGCAAGGAAGAAGTTCTTCACTGTGGGGGTGGTGAGATGTTGGAACAGGTTGCCCAGAGAGGTGGTAGGTGCCCCATCCCAGGGAATTGTTGAAGGCCAGGCTGGATGGGGCTTTGAGCAACCTGGTCTAGTGGGAGGTGCCCTCACCCATGGCAGGGGGGTTGGAACTAGATGATCTTTAAGGTCCCTTCTAACCTAAACCATTCAGAGATTCCACTATGAACAGCAATCCAAGATTTAACCTAAAGACTCTTCTCTCCACCTGTGGGCTCTTACAAAAACCAGTCAAGACAAGGTCTCCACCAACAGGTTCTGACTCTTCCACTTCCCCAACTTAAACATCAGGAATGAAGAATGGTAGCCCCCACAATTTTGCCAAGAACCACTGGTCTATGATCTTCTTAAATTGAAAAAGAAGTTTACACTCCATTCCCACCCCTCAATCCACAGGCTAATAAAACCTGCTCATACACTTCCATTTTTACAGCACGGTATTTTTGGCCTTCTGTGTGGTCCTCTCTGAATTTTCTCTCACTAGACAGAGGAAATCTTTAAATAAAGGCATGTTCTTCCACCTCCCACAAAAAGTCTGTCCTCCATGCCTCGTCTGCAAACAGCTTCACAGCTTTCCACCGACGTTCATCGTTTCACCACCTTTGCATAACACTCTCTAGAATTTGCTCCTCTCCCTCACGAGGGAATCCAACCACCTGATTTTTATTTAACTTGGGTTTTCGTTGTGTTTGGGATCTGTTTTTCATTCAGTTGCTTCATCTTTAATTTTTATGTAATTTCATGCATCCTCCTGCTTGCAGTATGTTGTTGTTTGCAGGTGATTTGTTCACTGATGGAGACAGTTAGATGGCAAATATTTACTTTGCTGCTGAAGACAAATATTTGAGATCCATCACCACTCCATTTTCATATGGATAAGAAAATAGTCCCTCTTGAACGATCACCACAACTGGAGGCATCCACATAATATCCCATTCATCCACCTCTGACTGAAGAGCCTTCACTTATTTTTGATATTTTCATTTTTAAAGATAAAAAGAGAAAAAAAAGTGATAATTCAGGTTTTTGTCACTGTCTTACTGCCTTTAAAATCACATATTTAAGTAACACTTGTTCCAAGGGCCCATTATTCATTTTTTTCCTCTTTAAAAAAAAACCACACTTGCTCTGTCTAAAAAATAATAAGCAGAAAACACCCTTTACTCTGTGCCCTTCATCTGTTAGGTCACTGAGCAGTCTTGTCTTAGAGTTATTAGAAAAATGCCTCATGCCTTCTTTAATTGCTGCCTACATTCTGCAGCAAGGTTTCTGCAAAACGTTTCATTTCAATCCAATTGTCTCACCCACATTCCAAGTCAGCTTTTTCAGCCAAGTACTTTTGAAGTGCCTTACACGAGTGCCCTAAAAGCTGAATAACCTTTGGGCTCACAAGGTCTTCCCCTTTTGGGGGGAGAACACTAAAGTTTGGAGAATCACACTGTATTTAAAGGGGGGGAAAAGCAATAGCCCAAAAACCACCTCCAACTTGTGTACTTTTTCCAGTCCATTTAATTGGAGTAGGTGCTTGGGTGCTTCTCTTCCTACCCCTTCTCTTGTCTATTTAGGTTTCAGGTAGGACTCTGATTTTTTAGAAATGCAATTTCAGTGGGAGCTTCCTGCCATCTCTCTGCAGACAGCTTGGCTTTGGATGCGGGTGCTGCAGGAACACCCCACACTCCCATTCCTGGAGCAATTAGATGCCCGTGTCTTAAAAATCAATTCCCCATTTTCACTGCATGCTAATATTGGTAGGGCTGAGAGCAGAGGAGAAGATGTTGTTATCCACTCACATATGGGAACAATATAGCCCTGACACAGGTGCCTGCCTCCATTAGCACACCCAACCCCTTCACTTTGAGGAATGACATTTTTAATCCCCAACATGACAGATTCTGTTAAACAGATAATGAGCTGTTATCCACAGATCACCCCATTTGCAAGTTGACAAATAGCAGAATATAAATGACAACTTTATTCATTATCCTCTCAGAGTCCAGAAGTGACAGAGAGATTCAATAAACACAGAAACCTCCCTCGAGCTACTCTCAACCTCAGAGACTCTGGCTGGGCTGTTTCCCAGGAAAGAGATGGAAATCAGCATCAATCACCTCCTGGAAAAGGTTCCACCTTAGCTTATTACAACAGCATTGTCTTCATCCTGCAAGGTGCTGGGCACTCTGGCTATAAGCCAGCAAAGCACTTAAGCACACACACAACTTAAAAACAGGAGAAGGGTCCTAATCATATTCATACATCTAATTGCTCTTCTGGATTAGGGCCAAAGTACTCCACACGTTGTAGATCAAGACCTCCTTGACATCACTGATACCCCCCCACATGCAAATCTCAGCCACACAAAGATCCAGCAGCCTCCTTGAAGCCTGTTTCCAACAGCTGCTCTACCAGCCAGAGTAACAGATAATTTTTAAGCTATTAGTTCTACCCTAGGACTGAAAGGTTTAACAAGAAGCCATTCAAATTCTGAGAGATTGTGGCACCTGGATTAATCTCTTATCTCTGCAACTCAGAACCTGCAGGTCAATATTCACAAATAAATCTCTCCACCTCAAAATGATCTGTTTTCCTTCAAGTCTGCCACAAGAATGTTTTCACTGATCCAACAGTGACTAAATTGAATCTTTTGCTGTTCTGCTTTCAGTAAATGCAGAGGAACCTCAAAATGGAATATTAAATTTCATTCACAATAGATTTTTTTTTTTCCTAAACAAAAATCAAAACATCTTTTAGGCTGTGCTGAAAATAAAACCTACCAAAGAGACAGGAATGCACGAAGTGACCTGAATAAAATGACAACTCAACAAACAAGAGTATCAAACCTCTTCAAATTTGGTTACAGAAAAGATTTTTAAATGGTCCTTGAGGTCTTAGGAAGCACAAAAAAAACTTCTCTGACCAAATTACTTTCAATTCTTCACAAGGGTCTTCAGAAGAGGAAACCATCACTAGCAGAGAAAAATCAATAGGAAGTGTTCCAGACAATAATGCACAAAAGGAAGGACCAGAACAGTAAATTCAGGGAAGACAGGAGTTTGGGGAAGGAAGAAAACAAATGAGCTGAAGGACAAAATAGCTGCTGAACAGCCTCTGCATCCATCTGACATTCAAAAGTAACACGGCCATTTGTTTCCTCAGCCAGACCATAGGAGAATAAATATCTGAGAGGATGTTACAGGAACAAATCCCCCAAAGAAAACCAAGGGTCTTGTATAAACATACCAGAGAATTTAAACCTTAAGCCCCAGGAGCCTTCACGGTGCCTTTGACAGCCTTTGCTTTAGCACAGATTATCCTAAACCTTATTTCACATGAGCACCTTGTCCAAGGTTGCAGAGAAAACCCAAAACAGAATGAGGACTGAGTCACCCTGTTCTCCAGCCTGACTCTACCTGCCCCAGCACATCCTTCTTCAGACAGGAGGGGTCTAAAAACACCAATGCTTCAGAAAAAAGAGGCAGGGATGGCTGATGGTTGGACTTGATGATCTTAGAGGTCTTTTCCAACCTTAATGGTTCTGTGATTCTAAGATATAAACACAAGATTTTCTCATTCTGTGTCAGAAAGCAACAGGTTGCTTGTCACTGTACAGTGGTATGTACAACCTGCATGAAGATTTACAGTTGGAGCACAACCTTATTCTACATATACAACGTGCAGCATATAACAGAGAGTAAAATGACTAAAAAACCAACCAGATTAACCTAACAAAGGTGATTGTAATCCAGTGATGGGCAGGTTCAAAAGTTGAAGGAGACTCAATCAGAGGTTTGGGTATAGAGGAGAAACTGTGGGTGGATGGATGGGTGGTGAGGCCACACCTGGAGTGATGAGTCCAGTGGAAGGGAGATAAGGACATGCTGGAGAGAGTCCAGCAAAGGGTCATGAAGTTGGTGAAGGGTCTGGAGCACCTGTCCTGTGAGAAATGGAAGAGAGAGCTGGGACTGCTCAGCCTGGAGGAGGGAAAGCTCAGGGGGGATCTTATCAATATGTCTATAAACACCTGAAAGGAGGTTGCAGAGAAGATGGAACCAGACTGTTCAGTGGTGCCCAGTGCTGGGACCAGAGGCAACAGGCACAAACTGACACACAGGAGGTTCCCTCAATATCAGGAAGCACTTGCTTGCTCTGAGGATGACTGAGCACTGGCAGAAGTTGCTCATGGGGGTTGTGAAGTCTCCAATCTTGGAGACGTTCAAAAAAATCTGTCTGGACATGATCCTGGGCACCCAGCTCTGGGTGGCCTTGCTTGAGCAAGGCAGCTGGACCAGATGACCTCCAGAATTCCCTTCCAGCCTCAACTATTCTGTGAATCTGTTGAGAAACAGAATGAGGAAGATTTAAGAAATGGTATTTTAAGCCCAAAGGCTCCTTTAAAACAAATGCAACTACCTGGGGCCACTCTACTGATGATCAAAAGGAGAAAGTCTGCACAGTTTAAAAAAGAAACTGTAATTTGGACCTAACTTTTGTCCAAAGGGATGGTCAGTCTCCCACCAATTAATGAGCCGTTTTCAAGACTGTAAAAATAAGCTGAGCTTCAGCAAATACTTTGTGGGAATCATTTCAGATTCATTAAGTGCACCAAATCAGCTTTATTCTGCTAAGCCAGCACTTAATTTAAGCGAAGTCTCCGAGGCAGTCGTGCTGGCCTTGCTTGTGAAACCAAATTAAGCAGGTGCATAAATGCCAACATCATCAGGATCTTCCCGAGGTGCTGCGACTGCTCTCAGCTGAACACAACCAGCACACTCTGTAGTGAGGCAAAAAAACAACTACCAGCTCAGCTACAGCCCCACGCAGCTGATAGAGTTCACATTCTCCCCCAAACCATCAGTCTTTCCCCTCAGACCAGCCATTGGGGTTTTTTTCCCTTTCCTAGTACCACAAACACCTCTGGATTTGGCACTTACAAGGAGCAAGAAGCCCTGCAACCATTGTCAGGGCAACAGAAGCACTTCCACTCCTTCAATACCCTGTGGAACCTTCTCCAGCAGACAGCAGCATACAATAAGCTCTGAATGTTTTGATTCTGTGCTCACAAAAGTACTCTAAATACTCCACACACCTTCCAGAAGTTTTTGCTTTCCAGTGTCTCGGCTGGGACTACAAGGAAAGGATGAAGACACGTTTTTAGGTGGAAGGCGTGGATGCATGGTCAAGCCAGGGGTGTGAAAAGAGCCCTGTTCAACACAGCAAAGAACTGGGAAGTACAGGAGCTCGTCAAAAGGTCCTTGGTCTACAAGGTAGCAAAACCTTGATGTCATTATTCAACATACAAGGTAGCAAAACCTTGATGTCATTTTTCAAAGAAGTTTGCTTCTCCATCCCCATTCCACTATGAAGGGTTTCACAGAATGGGGAGACCTCATGGCACCCTACCAGGACCTGAAGGGAGCCTACAGAAAACTTGGGAAGGATCATTTCCAAGGGCATGTAACGAGAGGATGAGAGGCAATGGTTTCAAACTAGAGCAGGGCAGGTTTGGCTGAGACATTAGGCAGAAGTTCTTTGCTATGAAGGTAGTGAGCCCCTGGCCCAGGCTGCTCAGAGAGGTGGTGGAGACCCCATACCTGGAACCATTCTGGGGCTCTGAGCAACCTGCTCTAGTTGGGGCTGTCCCTGCTCCCTGCAGGGGGGTTAGACCAGATGTCCCTGAAAGGGCAACAGAAGCACTTCCACTCCTTCAATACCCTGTGGAACCTTCTCCAGCAGACAGCAGCATACAATAAGCTCTGAACGTTTTGATTCTGTGCTCATAAAAGTATTCTAAATACTCCACACACCTTCCTGAAGTTTTTGCTTTCCAGTGTCTTGGCTGGGACTAAGGCCCCTCCCAACCCAACCCATTCTATTGCTCTAACCATGCTACTGTTGAACTCCCTCTGCACTGAGCTAGAAGAGTTGCAAGCAGTACCATATACAGTTGATTAAGCTATTTAGCACTAGAGAGGTTATTCTGAGAAGAAAGCACAAAAAAAACCCCACTTAAATACCATCCTCTCCCTTGTTCTTCCCTTGCCAAACACACATGTGGTTGCTTGTAGCTTTAGTGGTCTCTCCCAAGCTCTGAGTTATGTCTGTGTAGCAAACTAACATGCAGATACAGGAGATATTTGAGTATTAATAGATCTGGACTACACTGAGCAAATAAACTGATGAATACCTGAAACTTCTCACCTCAAGCTGGTTCTGGAAGATCTGTCCTGCAAAGCAGCTGCTGTCACAAAAGGAATCTGATGGATGTTTAATTCTAGACTCTTTGAAAATGGAGTTTTTCTGGGTTTTGTCATTAATGGTACTGTTTTGGCTTCAGTGTAGGCTACAAAAACCACATCCTCATCTCTGTTCCCCAGCCAGAAAAAAATAATATGAATTCATGTATTTCCCCTGCAGTTAATTGTGTTGCTTTACTCTGAACCTGTTTGCTCACTGCACTACTCCTGTTTTCCAGCACTTACCCCTGTAGCAGACACTGAGTTACAATTCTGAGGGGGGCTGCAGCTGAGAGAAGTTAAAGGGATTCACATTCTTTCTACACAGCCTTTCAGAATGAAGCCAAAAACTCTCAGGATGATTAATACAGCACAATAATATACATCCAAAGAACATGGCCCTAATGGATGACACAATAATCTTACACAGACCATAAAGAACTAGTACAAGTTGTGCAGGAGGTTCTGTTTCTATACCATCAATTAATATGTGAACCTTTAACTCGATCTTTAAGAAAATTGTTAATTATACAGCTCACAGCAAAACTAAATGCAAAAGAGGAGAATGTTTAACAAAATCTTCAGCCTGAACCCTTGGCTTTAAAAAAAAGCACTAATGGAAAACACAAAGCTGCTTCTCCCTGATCCCAGGAGGCTGAACTGTTGGGAAGGTGTCGCACCGATGCCAGCACACCAGGAACCATCCCCTCAGCAGCACAGGAAGGACTTCTCCAAAGGCAGAGCACAGGTTGGTGACCTTGGAGAGGAGTTCTCTAATCTCCTCCTCATCTGCAGCCGCCGAATCCCCCCGCTCGGCTGTTTGAGCTTTGGATTTTCGTTGAAGTGACTTTGCAGAGAACGTCCATAGGTGTGCAGGGGGACTGGAAGGAGGAGGAAATCATTTTCCTTCTGCTGGCAGGGCCAAATGCCAACCTGCAGCCTCAGAGGATTTAAAGGAACCACTCAGGTTGGCACTAAGACTGGTTTCTAATTTGCCGTGCAGATTTCTACCAAAAACACCTTCTGATCAACATAGATGCATTAAAGTACCTGCTGCCCAGAGATGCAGAGGCTTTATTCATCCTTCCAAATAACTCTGAGATACTAAGATTTGAAAATCTTACATAGATTTATTATAATAATTAATAGAGGCATAAAGAGAACCACAGCTCTACATTAAGCCAAGTGCTAACTCCTCACTGGTGTGACAGTCCTGTCTCAAACCCCACCACATGTCAAGTCATGACAATTCTCTCCCTCAACTCTACTTCCTCACCACAAAGCTGAAAAAGGATCTTCAAATTTCAACTGCAACCAGGACCTTGACCTATCCCCACACCAAAAGTAGAATCAACACCTAACTATGCACCAAAAATTATTTTCACAATTTAACTGTTGGTGCAAATGTCCCATCCCCTGGAAATTCCTTCAGTATTGCTCTGAGTGTGAAGTGCAAGTGCAGATTATCTGAAGTGCAAACAGATTTTCTAATTGCCCAAGCAGTGGATGTTGGACTCTGAAGTACTGCAAGGCATGCAGGACACTGAAAACATCACTGTGTACTTGGCAGAGATGAATGCCTCAAAAACATGGCACTTGAAATTTGGTCCCACTGGAAAGAAATGTTTTCTGGACAAAAAGACACCCTTTAGGTTGGAAAGGACCTTTAAACCCATCAAGCCCAACCATCCCCCAGCACTGCCAGGTCCCCACTGCCCCGTGTCCCTCACACCACATCTCCACAGCTTGGAAACCCCTCCAGGGGTGGGGACTCCACCACTGCCCTGGGCAGCCTGGCACAGGCCTCCACAACCCTGACAGGGATTAAATTGTTTCTCATGTCCAACCTACACTTCCTCTGGTGCAACTTGAGGCCCTTCCCTCTGGTCCTGTCCCTTGTCCCTTGGGAGCAGAGCCCGACCCCCCCCTGGCTCCAGGCTCCTGTCAGGAGCTGTGCAGAGCCAGAAGGTCTCCCCTGAGCCTCCTTTGCTCCAGGCTCAGCACCCCCAGCTCCCTCAGCTGCTCCTCCCCACACTTGGGCTCTAGACCCTTCCCCAGCAGCTCCGTTGCCCTTCTCTGGCCACGCTCCAGCCCCTCAAGGGCCTTCTGGGAGGGAGGGGCCCAAAACTGCCCCCAGGATTGGAGGGGCAGCCTCCCCAGTGCCCAGCCCAGGGGGACGATCCCTGCCCTGCTCCTGCTGGCCACACCAGTGCTGGCCCAAGCCAGGATGCTGGTGGCCTTCTTGGCCACCTGGGCACACCCTGGCTCATGTTCAGCTAGTTGTTGACCAATCCCCTCAGGTCCCTTTCAAATGCTGGGCACTTTGGAGCCACTAAGAGCTACAACCAATACAGTTTTAAGAACACACTCTACAAACACAGAGGCTGTTCCTGTCCATGGCTGGAACTGCAATAGCTGAACTGTGGGTCTGATGCCACACTGCAGACAAACTCAAGGACATCACCAGCTTTAATCCCTAATCAAACACAAGGATCTGTACCCAATAACAGGGAGACATGAGCACCACTTCTGCTGAGAGGTCACAGTAGTTTTCTGAACACTCTCCACAGTCATTACACCCACAGATCTCTGGAAACATCTTCATTTTCCCACATTAGGACCACGATGGGCTTTAAAGGAAGGACTCCACTGTGAATTAAGGTGAACTATCAGGAGAGGTTAGCGTGAGAGAACAATCCCAAGGCACCAACATTTGTCACTCTGGCAGGTAACGTGGCTGGGAGAGGCAGGTTTCCTAACAGGGCACCAGGCATGTGGTCAGGCAGCAAGGGAATAAGCCCCAAATCATTGTAATAAAGTGAGCTCATCCTTTTACTGTGTCCTACCTAATCATGTGTAAATCTGCTGGTTTATTTCCTTGTCCTTTCTGAGTAAAAAGGGAAAGGTTTTTGATATTACTCTTAAGGGACCCCTCTGATTTATCTGTGCTGAGAGGTGTAACAGATTTGGATTATTCTCCATGTCATGTGCAGCAGCTTCCAAGCACTGAAGCCTAAGAGAGAAAATTAATGACATGATTAACCTTTCTGCAATCAGAATCCATCTACCAAGGGGCAGACAGGAGTCCTGTTCATGCTTTTATCTTGGGTGTTGCACAAGGCCATAGGTCAGCCCTCAGAAAAAGCAGCAGCCAGCTCTTTGTCCTCCCCACTTCCATCCCACCTCCTGCTCCAGTTTTTTTTCCAGAGGAGGGGCAGCCCAAGAGCTCCAAACACCACCAAGGCCAGGCAAACAGCTCCCTTCTCTATTACAAAAAGAAATTAACAAGTTATACAAACTGTTATTTTTCTTGGAGGTTTATCCCCCCTCTAAAATCATGTTATCATCATGCAAAATTAGATCTGGGATTTTCAAAAGAATCTCAAGTAATTAGTTGCCCGACTCCCACTGGATCACCAAGGGAGTTAGACCCTAAATGCCTTTGGCTCTTTTGGAAAGCCTCATCCATCACAGAAATTCATAGGGTGGCTCAATACAAGCTATAGAAATACAAACACTGAGTCTGAACAGAGTTTCAGAGTTATTTTTATAGCACTTTACAGAGCCTCTCAGCCACTACCACACTGGGAATAGGCACCACCATGTTTTCCATCAAGAAAGCTTTGGGAAACAACACTTGACCCACAGAAACCATGGTAAGGAGTGATCAGGGACAGTCTGTCACACTAATATTTAAAATAAAAGGCAAATCTCCAGTAAATAAAAGCACTAGAACCACATCACTCAAAGCCACAGCATCTAAGCTAAGGACACATCTATTTTTCAGTCTTTTCTCTAGTGCTCTTTGATGTTTTTTTTCAAGCAATTGCAAAGCAGAGGGAGTCCAGCTTTTATTACTGGAAAGAATGAATTAACAATGCAATGCTTTTTATTATTATTTTAATCAGTTTCCAGCTCCCAGCTTCACTAAGAGCACACCAACAATCACACGTTTCTTCGGCCTTCTCCAGTAAATGAGGACCCCAAAGAGCTTTACAAGGCATTTAATTATACACCAAGAGTGGAATGACTGTATACAGGCCACGTTTAATTAACTAATTCCCTCAACTCCCCCTTTCCTCAGGTGAAAATGGGTTTCCATGGTTCCTAGCATGGACACAGTCACTGTCTCTTCCAGTCTGCTTACAGGCAACTAACACGATCCTAGAATAAATACCACCCTGATGTTTCACAGAGATATTCTATATTTTGATAGATATGGATCCATCCTGTTCTCCAAGAAGGTCTTCAACACTGCAGCACTGGAAGCCATATGTTACAGAGCTGTGCTGAAGCCCCACAGCTGAAGAACAGAGAGGAGAGAGTTAAAAAGGGCTTGGCTACCAACCAGCCTTACAGGTGGCCACCATCACTCATCCTTCTTGCATGACATGGGCAACTTCACCTTTCAGTCTTGCCAAGCTTATCATTGACTGACCAACCATAGACAGGGCAAATTGATTTTGAAACGTGGAAGTCAAGAGCAGTCTTGTCAAGCCTGGAAGCTCAGGATGGACAATCACAGCAGGACAAACCTGTATTACAAACCCATGTGAGATCTACCATCTCTTTGAAAACAGCACACCAAGACAGGAGGAGCACAGAGAAAGGAGGGATGGGAAAGACTCCAAGTAGGAAAATCAGATCTAATTAAAAAAAATCAATTTCAAGTTGCTTCTTGCCACCACCAAAATTAAATGCCATCAGTACTATTTTTATCACTTCTGGGAAAATGGGGTGCTTGCAGAAGATTCTCAGCTTTCTTTTTAATGGTTCTTAGTGGTCAGCTTTTGAAGATCTTTCAAGTCTGAAGTTCAATCTTTAAACAGAGAGAAGGGGATTTCAACACTGAAATTTCACTCTTTTCAATGGGAGAACCCACTGGGATGCTTGGCCTAATAAACCTCTAAGGCCAGTGACATCAGGAAATCAGGATTACTTCTCCTGTTCTGCATTTGCTCCAGTGTGCTGGACTGGCCAGCACAGGGTAAGCTGAGAATTAAAATCATCATGGATCTTGAAAGGAACCAGTGCTGACTAAACCAAGTCCCTTTTGCTGCTCTCACAAGTTCAGCATTTGGGCTCTTGTGTTCTATCATCAAGCTCATCTTCTCCCCACCTCCCTAAATCCTGGCTTGGTGAAGGCTTATGGGTTGGGAGTTCCACAGGCTGCAGCCTGCCAGGGAAAAGGGGTTTGCAGAAACACACTGTGCAGTTGTGTAGAATTTCAATAAATCCCCACATGACCTGCCATTACCTACTGCTGGCTTCAGGCCAGTCCAAACACATCGGCGTGGTTAGAGAAATACCCATTAAATGATCATGCAGATCAGCAGCCCACTGGATAAGGCAGAGAAATGCACATTTCACATTTAATATTTGCTTTTTGATGTGGCAAATGACAAAAGGGTCCAATCAGCAGGCCTGTGACACCGTGGCATGAGAGCTAAAACCCAGCAAGCCCCCTCCAAAGAAGCAGGTAAAATGATCCAAAAAAATTAACCACACAAAATTCAATTTTGATTTTTGCTCAGGTTTTTGAAACAGTGTTTTATGTCGACTTAAAAAAAAAATTTAAATCAAAATACTTATAATAGAGAAATAAAAATCAGCCCATTTCAAAGCCTGTGTCATAACAGCAGTTTGGAAACCCACCACACGGACACTGCTCACAAAGAACCAAGGCAGAACTGAGGTAGGAAGTGCAATTCTGATTTTCCATTTCAGCCACCAAAAGAGAGAAAGCAGCTTCTCCCAGGTTTGCTTCTGACAAGTCAATTGAGAGTTTTACTTTTTAATTCATGTTTAGATGTCGAAACCCTCTGACTTAGAGTGTCCTTGCCAGAGCACCCCTGAGCACAACAGGAGGATTTGGGGTGAAGTGGGGTTGGTTTGTTTTTACCAGAACTTGGGAGTTTCATTTCCTGCAAAGCACAAAGGCTTTGAGCCCTTCAGCCTCTCCCAGTCCAAAAGATCATCAGCCACTTGCTGGTGGTTTGTAGGTAGATATTTGCACAGGATATACAGAAGCAGAGCCTGTGTTCTTACACCTGACTTTGGCTACAAGTTGCTGAAAGCCTTGTACAGCTGGACTTGCTTAAGCCAAAACCTACATGAAAACTAATTAACACAAAATATTAAGGCTGATTCTATGCCTAAATACTTTCTTACCATGTCCTGCCAGTCATAGACATACCCTCAAGCATCACAGTCCAACCACTCTGGACTCAAGCCTTCAAGCAGAGTTCACACTACCCACTGAAACACCCCTGCACATACAGACCCAGTGACATCCTACTTGAAAATCACTCAGAGCTGTTTGCAGACTTCCTCCACAAACCCATTCCAAAAGGCAGCTGGTCAGCACAATCATTAACAAGTACAAAATAGAATATCAAAGCCTGTAGATCATCAGCACAGGAGTCATCTCCAGTCATGCTTGAGTGCTTTGCATATTCATCTCCCTATTCCCAGCAGTGCAGAGCGTCCATAATGTCAAGAAAAACAACAAAAAAATCTTAGAAATTCTTACTAAAACCAACAAAAACTCTACATAATGTAGTCCCTCCTTCTCCAGCATCAAACCAAGCACACCAGAAATAATGGAAATGCTTCAGACTTGCCCATTTGTTCCACTCATTCCAACATTAGCTCCCCCATGTGTAAAACACAAAGGCACCACCCTGGTGAGATCAGATGACTGAGTCACTTTGAGGATGACAAGCATGCTGTGAAGTAGATGTTCCTAAAATGTTTAATGTATACTTCCAGTGATACACATCACATCCCAAAGTGATGGCTCTGTCCAGAGCAGCAGGAGCAGCAGTCAAGTGTTTGTGCACAGACTTGGGGTTGCCTCCACACATGATGAGGAGCTGCTGCTGTCCCACCTCTAGTGTTAGGTCCTCACATAAACATCTCCATAAATGCTCCACCCTGCTGCTCTTGCAAGGCTGAGAGGGTGGTGGTGATGAAGAAAGGGAAAGACAGAAGGAAGATGAGGGGAGAGGTGTAAAGGGATGTGTGTGAATAGAGAGCAGCAAAAAGCACCCAGCATGGCTTAGAGGAGTAGAAGACATCAATACTCTTGCAGCCCCTTCTGAACAATACACACATAACCTTGGCACCTTCTAGCTATGCTTCTTGATGCACGTGGCCTCAGTCCTAGGAGTTCATTGCTTGGGGTTCACCTACAACTACGTCTGTCCACAAACAAAACAACCCCAAGGAAAATAAAATAGCAGAACAAGAAAATTTAGAAAGAATTTTTAGAAAGCATTGTTACTCCTATGATTCCATAGTTTCCTGTGCCATGAATAATTACTGGAGAAAAAAAGAAAAGCAGGCAGGCCCCACAAAACCAAAAGCTGAGATTTCATATCAGGACAGAAACAAAAAGATATGACAAAATTCTACAAAAAAATTCTAACTTACAGCTCTGTAAATGTCACACAACAAGCACAGGGTGAGGGAACGGGAAAGCTTTTAAGCAAAACCAGTTTCCAAACGTTTCCCTGGGAATCTGCAGGAATCTGCCTGCATAAATCCTCCCTGCCCTGCTGTCAGAGGAGGCCTCGTGCAGAGGGGCCATGGTGGGGTCTGGCCTCTTCCCCTTCCCAGGGATTTTATGGTGCTAGCAAGAGGACGACTCGCTGCCTCTAAAGCTGCTCACGCCGGGACTAAGTGTGAATAAGCTCAGCACAGCAAAGGAGACGTGGTTTTACAGGCCTATAAAACATGTCTACAAATGCTGATGAACTGCTTGTGGTCTCTCCTAATTCTAGTTGACAGCAGGAGTAAAGTGCAGCAGACATGGAGAGGAATAAAAACATCCCGGCACGTCAGATGTAGAAAACGGCTGAAGAATCCAGGGAAATGGTTAAAATGAAAGGTAACTGCACATATCTCACAAAATCAGAGCAGCTGGGGTTGGAAGAGACCTCTGGAGATCATCTGGTCCAACCCCCCTGCTCCAGCAGCTCACCCCCAGCAGGGTGCCCAGGGCCACAGCCAGCAGGGTTTGGGATCTCTCCAGCGCAGGAGACTCCACAGCCTCTCTGGGCAGCTGCTCCAGGCTCTGC
>NW_008593027.1:5228-7918 GCF_000691845.1 Merops nubicus | reverse complement strand
TCAGCAGCCCCAGGGCTCTCAGCCTGGCCTGGCACAGAGATGCTCCAGCCCCTCAGCAGCTTCACAGCCTCCACTGGACTCTCTCCAGTAGCTCCTGGTCTCTCTTGAACTGGGGAACTCAGCACTGAACAAAACACTCCAGAGGTGATCTGACTAGGGCAGAGTGGAGGAGGAGGAGAACCCCTCAACCTGCTGCTGGCCACAGTCTCCTGAATGCACCCAGTAGCTACAGCCAAGTTTCCATCTCCTCTACATCAACCCACTAACTACAGTTCCAGGAAGATGAAGCCTAACAAGCAATCCACATGTTTGTACACTTTGAGAAGACCCATAATTCCTGTTGGCACTTTCAGACACAAGCATCACACGAGGTGTGACAGCCACTTCATATCCTCCTTAGATCCACTCAGCAAACTCAGCCTGCAAATGAAAGGCTTCCAACTGGCACCACTGGAACAAAGGCTGCAAAAAGTCCTGTGCTCTCCAGTCACATGAATCAGAAAGTGTTTGACAATGGTGCAGGATTCTGAAGGTACAAGTTTCCCTCCCAATGCCAAATCAAGTAGGGAATATGCCATAGAATCATTTTGGTTGGAAGAGACCTTCAAGATCCTAGAGTCCAACTGTTCCCCATCCCTGCCAGGTCCCCACTGCCCCGTGTCCCTCACCCCACATCTCCACGGCTTGGAAACCCCTCCAGGGGTGGGGACTCCACCACTGCCCTGGGCAGCCTGGACCACCCTGGTGGGGAAAACTGCTTTCCTCAGGTCCAACCTAAACCTCCCCTGGTGCAGCTTGGGCCCATATCACTCTGCTGGACTTTCTCCATCTGGCAGAGTTGACTTCTACTGTTCTCAGCCATGCTGAACAGATTTTTCACATTATTTTCTACTGGAGCTCTACAAGAATTTTTCATTCTTCTTCCTTTAGAAGACAAAATAAATACATGCTTTCAACTCATGTGGATTTAGCTACTGAAATATTTTAACCAAAAACCCTTTAAAACTGTAACTTTCTACCTATGCTTAACTATTAGAAGGAAAATCCACCCAAAGGGTCTGTCAAGTACAGAGCAGCTTGATGTAGAGCATGGAGCTCTACAGCATGGACAGAAGAGGATTTTCCTTGCTCATGCCTGCAAACATTTCATTAGACAAGCTGATCTTCTTTAAAATCTCCCCAGCTCTGAGCTCAGTGACCTCTTCAGCAATGAGCTGTGCAAGTGCCTGCTCACTGTTCAAACACCTCATTTTTATGCAAGGATTTACCTGTCTGAACTTTAGAGTAAATGTTAGTGTTTATGAAAACCACTAGATCAACAGCTCTGGCATAAAAAACCAACCTCTCAAACCAGAAGCTCTGAAGGCAGCAGTATCTCACAAACCTCTGCTGGGTCACCACAGGTGACCCCTAACCCAGCACAGTTCACTTAACAGGGACCATGCCTTGGAAAGACAAGATGATGTTCATGACCTGCTTGGCTCTGGACCTCTTCCAGGTAGCTGTTTCCAAAGCAATCTAGTTTTAAACACTTCACTTGAACCACAATCTTTCAGTTAAAGTGAAAACAGATCAATTTGGGGCATTTCTGTTTCATATTCTTTGGTTTTAAGAGGGCTCTGTGCCACTGCTATGTCATTCCTTGCCCTCTTAGCTGCCTAACACAACCCACAGAACTCTGCACTCACTGACACACCTCTTCACCTTTATCAAGGCCATTTCCACCACCCCAAATCCCAGCTGTATCCTAAGAGCTTACAAAAGGTCCTTTGCTTCAAAAAGTAAGGAGAAGACTTATTAGTTGGAGGAAATGTATTAAACATTTGATTAGAGGGGAATAAGAAGATTACAAACCTGCTTGGCAACTGTCTTCCTGCAAAACAACCTTCTCCCTTCCTAAGTTCAGAAAGGAGAAACTCTGAACTCCAGCACTTCTGGATAAAATAATGGCTGGATGGAGAGGTCCAGAGACAGGTGGTGAAGGGAGATAAGTCCAACTGGCATACAGTCACAACATCAGAAACTCCTTCTGAGCATGAGGTGCAAGAGCAAAACCCACCTTGGTTTTCCATGAGCAGCTACAATGAGGTGCTGCTCCACAGCAGCTCAGACTGCTGAGAGCTGCAGTTGGCAGGACAAACCCTTTGCTTTCCTTCTTCCCTTTCCTCTCCTTCCTGTGCCAGCTCTGACACAGTTCAAGGCCCTGAGCAAGGAGGAAATGCAGCCAGCAGAAAATACTTGGCCCAATCAACTCCTTCAGATTAGATCACTGTCAGGAAAAGGAGCAGTGCTGCCAGAGCAAGGAAAGCACCCTGGGCTGGGGAAAAGGGAGAGAGGAGCTCACAGCACAGCTGGCTCACAGCTGCACAGGGAGCTGGAGCCTCTACACCTTCCCCATGAGGATCTGCTTGGGTAAGTGCAGGATTATGACTCCTGAACCCCACTCTCCTTCCCCTGCTCACCTCTGTGGCAAAGAGGACCAATAATTTTTGCAATTAATTAGTTTTAAAAAAATCTTCAGAGTAGCTCAGTGCAGAGCAGCAGAGCTGTAAAATACATCTCCAAGTGCTAGCAGTACTCCCTGAGAAGTATGGCACAGTAAATGGAGCCTAAGTGCAGCTTTTTAGGGGGAATACTCATGTTCTTGGCCATCAACCCCTCAAACTGGGCACTGGCGCGGCTGCCCCCTC
>NW_008593027.1:0-4861 GCF_000691845.1 Merops nubicus | reverse complement strand
TCCCCGCCCTTGGAGTGATGTCCAAGCCGTGGAGATGTGGGGTGAGGGACACGGGGCAGTGGGGACCTGGCAGGGATGGGGGGTGGTTGGAATTGATGATCTTAGAACCAAAATGCTTTTATGACTCTCAACAGACAGGACACCAGGGAGCCTGCTAAAGATATTAAGTCCCAAAGAATATATGTGACTTTTCGCTCTCATCTACAGAGGAAAATAGGTACAGATCATCCTCAAAAAATTCAGATCCAACGAGTAGCAACAACAGCACTACAAAAGGAGAAGAGCTCCTCCACAGAGGCCAACAGCACCAGCCTAGGCTGATGAGAGGATACTGAGCACACACAGAGGTCCTCTCTGTCTTCCCCAGCCGTGGGGTACTGCACCAAGACAGAACTGCTGACAGGAGGATCTCCCTGTCCCTAGAAAGGTGGTGCTTCTGCAGGAGCTGAATGAACATCAGCCTCTCTCTCACACTGTTACCAAAAAAGACACTGCTAATAAAATGGTGAATGCACCATTAAAAAGTTCAGTGCTGTAGGTAACAGCAAGGAAGAACCAACACTCCAAGTGGGAGTGACCACCACAGCATGGCCACCAGCTGCCAGTTCCCTCACTAGTACAACAGGTCAGGGCTCCCAGTTCCAGAGAGACCAGGAGCTACTGGAGAGAGTCCTGTGGGGGCTGTGAAGCTGCTGAGGGGCTGGAGCATCTCTGTGCCAGGCCAGGCTGAGAGCCCTGGGGCTGCTGAGCTGGAGAAGAGAAGTCTCAGAGGGGATCTGAGCAGTGCTGAGCAAATTTGGTCTAGACTGAAAAGGTAAAATGACACAGACTGTGCTGCACCCAAAACCTTCTGCCTTCCTCCCAAGCATGGACACCACTGTGCCTGTCACACAGCACAGCCACCATCAACTGGGATGGGATCATGCATCATATACAATGAGTTCTGCATTTTTCTGGCACAATTCCTTCATTTCATTGTCCTGGAACAACCACTCATGTCAGTACATTGTGAACTGCTGTTGTCACAGCTCACAGTTCTCTCCAGCCAGCTACTTGGTCCTACAGTAATTATGCTCTTCAGAAGGATATTCCACCCTCTCCTACACTGAAGAGCTAAATCAACTTGGCATTTGTGCATGGAGCTAAAAATTTAAACACATTTCAGACCTCTCCTGTTGGGACAGCAATACAACCACAGGCTAAGCTGGCTCAGGTACAAGTAAATAACCTCAAACTCTGTGCTCCTGAGCAAGGCTGCTCTAATATTTTCCCAAACTGATTTGTTTGTTTTCTTACACTCTCATACCCAGCTCTAAAAGGTCACTTTCTTCTTCCAGATGAATTCAGGTTTATTCTTCCATTCTCAGATCAAGGCAGAAATGGAAAATATCTGAGGTGAGTATCTCAACATTGCACCACAATGTTCCACCTAATCCCCCAGCACAGTGATGCTGTTCTGCCATGAACTGAAGGAATTGGGTCCTTCTCCTGATGCACCCCACCAGGAACCCATTTCCTCCAAATTTTCAGCCTCCCTCAACAGTACAGACGTTGAAATGTGCACTTTTCAAACTGGGTTTTCTGCTTCACCTGCCACAAGTGTGAGATCTCCTCTCAAAGAATTATCCTTATTCAGAAAGAAAAAGGATGGAAATAATTTAGTCTTGAGGTCAAACCTTTGCTTACATGGAAAGGTAAAAATATTTCAATCCACTCCAATAAAACTAATGTAAACATAAACCCTACAAGGTGTTGAACAAAGACATGGAAGAATTCCTCCTTTCCACGTGAGAGTCAAAGCTCATCTCTTACCCTAAACCAGCAAGAGATCACAGATCTTTAAGTGCTGCTTTTAAGCACTGTAAAAGCTCTTTCAGAAGCTTTTTGGCTCCCTCCAACACTCATGTTGTCAAGCCAAAAGCAACAAAACAAGTGGGTTGTTTATTTTTCTTGGCACACATTTTATAGAAAGCTTCATCAAATATTTTCTCCCCAACAGGGGAAGTTCCTTCACTCTCTACACGTGCAAACCTACACACGCCTGCCAGGGGCCTGGCAGAGGGCTGGGGAGGGACTTCTGAGCAGGGGCTGTTGGGACAGGACAAGGGGGATGGTTTGGAACTCAAAGAGGGAGATTGAGACTAGAGAGAAGGAAGAAATTTCGGAATCTGAGGGTGGTGAGCCCCTGTCCCAGGCTGCCCAGAGAGGTGGTCACTGCCCCATCCCTGGCACCATCCCAGGGGAGGTTGAGGGCTCTGAGCACCCTGCTCTAGTTGGGGCTGTCCCTGCTCCCTGCAGGGGGTTGGACTGGATGGCCCTGAAAGGTCCCTTCCCACCCAAACCAGTCTGTGATTCTTTATGGAAGTTTTCTCAATGTTGTGTTGGCACAGCCAGTAAAACTCACTCCCAGTTCCACCACTCAGGAGGAATGGAACCACCACAGACTCACTGCTGAGGGGGAGCTACCAGCCTTGTCACTCTGCTTCACTGAAGACAAAATCCTAGAGGATTCTAAGCCCCAGTGTTTTGTCCTCCTGCAGCAAAGGCTGCAGAACTCAAAGCTCTTACATCTTTTTCTAGATCTCACGATGGAGGTTCTACCCACACCAAGTCCACTCCTCATGTCCTCAAGTTTAATTTCTCCCTTTAACGGGCCCAAGCGGCTGCAATTCTCTGACACACTTTTGTGTAGAAAATCCAGCATTAAGCTCCAGCTGCAGTCCCCACTGGGGGTCAGGCTCTGCTCCCAAGGGACAGGACAAGAGGAAAGGGCCTCAAGTTGCCCCAGGGGAGGTTTCAGTTGTCCCTGAGGAACAATTTCTTGCCCTGGAGGGCTGTGGAGGCCTGTGCCAGGCTGCCCAGGGCAGTGGTGGAGTCCCCACCCCTGGAGGGGTTTCCAAGCTGTGGAGATGTGGGGTGAGGGACACGGGGCAGTGGGGACCTGGCAGTGCTGGGGGGTGGTTGGACTTGATCTGAAAAGTCTATTCCAACCAAAACCATTCTATGAATCCAAATGAAATTTCTGCTACAATACTGCACAGAAGTGAAAGTTTCTATCATGGAGAAAACTGATGAATGTTTCTAGAAAGAAAGAACAATACTCTTCTGGAAAACACTCTTCTAGAAAGACAAGTAAGCTGGTAAGGAGACAGTGGAGGTGATTAGAAGCCCATACCTGACACAGACCATGCCCATGCACACAGCTGGCTGTGTGCAAGCACAAAACCTGCAGCACTGCACAGTCAAACAAGCCTTTAGAGCAACAGCTCAACAGACCTGTGTCCTGGAGTGAAAAACAGTGTTAGGGTAGGAGACAGGAGGTACTTCTCACTAACAGGCCAGGAACAGGCAGTGGGGCAGTGATTGTGCCCCTGGACTGGGCACTGGGGAGGTCACAGCTTGAGGATTGGGGTCAGTTCTGGGTGCCAGAGGACAAGAAAGACCTTGAGAGGTTGGAGCAGGGCCAGAGGAGAGCAATGAGGCTGGAGAGGGCTCTGGGGAACATGGCTTGTGAGGAGCAGCTGAGGGACCTGGGGGTGTTTAGTCTGTAGTCTGAGAAGAGACTTTATTTTTCTCCACAGCTCCTTGACAGGAGGTTGGAATGAGGTTGGTGTTGGTCTCTTCTCCCAAGTGACCAGCGATAGGACACAAGCCAATGGTCTGTAGTTGGACCAGGGGAGGTTTTGACTGGATTAGGAAGAATTTCTTCCCTGTCAGAGTGGTGAGGCCTTGGCCCAGCCTGCCCAGGGAGGTGGTGGGGTCACCATCCCTAGGGGGGTTCAAAAAACATGTACATGTGGCACCTGGGGATATGGTTTAATGGTCATGGCAGTGTGGGGTTGATTGTTGGACTTGATGATCTTAGAAATCTTTTCCAACCTTAATGATTCTGTGAGGTGGAATGAAAACCCTAAATCCTGCCACCTCTTGGAAACAGTGCCAGGTTTGTTTCCTGGACCTCTTGCAAACACTGGTTGAGGGCCACACCTGTGTACTCCATGTAAAGGCAATTCCAACCTGAATAAATTAAACAAATAAATCTCGTGTCCATGCATGACTCTCACAGCAAGAAGGAGAGCAGACATGTGAGAGATGACAGGTCTGCTGCTTGGGAGTCTCAGACACTAATGTGTTAGGCAAGTACCAGACTAAAGCCTAAGCAAGGTACAGCTTTCAAATGCTACATTTGAGAATTAGAATCAAACAGGAGTTCCCTGAAAACACACTGGCAGTGAGTGTCTCAGTGCCTCCAACCAAGCCACGAGGACAGGAGAAGACAAGTGATTAGAGCTGTGACACCTCCCAAGACAGGCAGGACATGGTAACACAGCACAAATCTGTCACTGAAAGCTGCTGATAAATCACTCCACGGGCAGAAGGAATCAACCTTTCCACACACCACCAGGATGAAGCCACAGACAGTTTTTATCTGCTATTTAACCTCCGTGGAGTTGAACACTCTGTTGTAAATGTGGCCACTTACCAAAAATCAAGACAACTTCCAGCACAGCTTTCTCCTGACTCTGACAGGTACCCTCTGGTGTTATCATTCCAAAAGCTGTTTCAAGGTGAGAGCGTGCTCACCTGGAGGGTTCTTACCTGCAAGACATCCTGGATCTTCACCCAGACATCCACCATGTCGTAGAGCTTGATATCACCATCATACTGGCTGCAGGGAGAGGCCACTGTCTGCTGAAGGTGTCCAAGGACTATGGAGTGGGCAGCAGCCACAGCGTTGAACTTGTCGAAGAGAAGCTCCAGCAGTTCCAGCAGCAACCTGTGAACCATCAAGACAACCTCCACTCAGTTTCTAGGAGACAACACATGTCATAGAGCACACCACAGCAGCAGGGCAGGAGTC
>NW_008593026.1:0-4585 GCF_000691845.1 Merops nubicus | reverse complement strand
TCCCCCCGCCTAGCCCCGAGCCCTGGCCGAGCCCAAATCCTGCTCGTGGCTGTGGCCAAGTCCCGCCTGGCATCGCCAGAGCCCTGGGGGACCAAACCCCGGCCCTGCCCAGGGAACCCGGCAAGGGGTCTGTACCCGACGCCTGCCCCGCGGGGGCTGTGGGCAGCTGCCGCTCCCCTGGCACCCCCGAGCAGGGCAAGCAGGCTGAAAGCAAGAACAACACCCGGCTCCAACCCCTGCCGGGTCCCCGGGCTGTCCCAGCTCTCTGCCAGGACAGCAGTCACCCACGGGACCCGTTCCCAGGGACCACTCCAAGCTGTCACCTTCACCACCACAGATAATCAGCCCTAAGTGCTCCCGAGTGACTTCGGCTTTGCTGTCAAGCTCAAATAATAAAAATTTCTAAACCTAATTTGTTTTTCCTTCTGCCCAGCAAGAGCCTCGTCCCCTGCTGGGGGAGGAAAGGAGTTTTGTTATCAGCTCACATTATCTCCTCCACCTGAAGAGGCTGCTGCAGAGGGGCAGGTCACCAGAACGGGGCTGCTCTCAAGCTCTCCTCTGTGCCACAACCTGCTGCTTCGAGTCGGGGCAGTTTTATGGCTTCAGGAGCAGGGATTTGGTCTTTAGCCCCATCTCTGCTAGGTGCAGGTGGGCAGCCTTGTTCAGCACATCCAGCTTCTGCAGGCACGGTGCTTTCCTTTCCACCTGGCAGCATCCAGTCCATGCTCCCTGATCATATTAGATACAGGGAGTCATGTCTGCTCTCCAGCATGAAAATCCTGTTCACTCTGACTGAGCAGCTCCTCTGCTCCTACAGCAGAGGTTTGAGTGTGGTCTAAGGGAGAAGCTCAAACCTTCCCCTGTGCACAGCAGGTTTTGCAACATAACTTGTGTTTATTGCCCTTGTTGGGATCATTCCACCCGTTCTTGCCAGGGCACCCAAGTGCAGGGTCAGGGGATGCATTCCTACACAGTCCTTGCAGAGCTGAGAGCACTCTGCATGCTGAAAGGGAAACGAGCTTCCCAAGAGCAGGAATTAACCCAGCTGACAGGTCAGACTGACCCCCTAACCTCATTTCCAGAGCAGAAAGCTGGGATTTTCTAGATCATTTCATCCCAGGAGGCCCAAAGGTGGAGGTCTGAAAGGATGCATCCCATGAGCTTTTCTTCTCCTGGACTGGCACCTAGACCCAGATTCTTCTGCAGCTCAGGTAAAAAGCTGGCCCCAACTGGGATACCTGGACACACTTCCCAAGGACATGGGGCCAAGGCCATCCCCTGACATTTCACCTACCAGCTGATGTCCCATTTATCCACATACTTACACCTACCTTCCATTTTACAGGGACAGGAAATGGGGGAAGCTTGTGCACACTCTGAAGTTTAGAAACTGCAGCAGCACCTATAAATATGGAAACCCCTTTTGCAAAAAAAACCAAGGTTTACAAGCCTGATAAAACACATTTCAAAATTCTTGTTTCACAGGTGTCTGTTGGGACTGTGATGGCACACAGAGACCCAGCCCTCCTACAGACCCCCGGGGGTCCTGATGTGGTACCTGGGACACGGCACGGCTGGCCAGAGGGTGTCACAGCAGGTTTGGGAGAGGCAGTGGAACCTGCTGGAGGTCAGCAGGGCAGGCTGGCCTCAGAACTGCTCTGGGAAAGGGAGGCAGGACACATGAGTGACAGAAGGTCCCCAAACACCTCCCATTCTCAGGTGTTTGTCAAGAAAACAAGATGGAGCAAACCAGCACCACGTGCCAGCCCTTTTAAAATGAGTTGGCAGAACAGGGTGAGTGTTTGATGTGGGTTATCTGGATGCAGTCTCATCCAGGGAACTCTGCCATGAGCTGCTGCAGCAAGACCTCCCCCAGGGCAGCGAGGGGCTGCAGGAACCACAGAGCAAGGAGCTCTGCTGGGAAGTTTCAGCAGTTCAGGGAATAGCTGCTCTGCTGGACTCTATGCCGAAACACCAGAAACACCAAAAGGGTAAAGCTCCACAGCTGAGCACAGAGCCCTGGGTGAGCCATTGAACTCAATCCTGGGCTTTTCACTTTTTCAGTCTGTTTCAGGCCTGGTTAGTAACAATTACAACAGAACTGCTCATTGCATGTGATGGGTTACTATGAAACACTTCACCTTACCTGTACTTCAGCTCTGGAAAGTCAGGGAGTCAGGATTTTGTCTGCACTGATTTGCATTTAACCCACCCAACTCAGCCCACAGTTACTGCCCCAAATAATAACTTACACAAGAATGGAGAGAGGCATTACTCAGTTTTATTGTTTTGGGAGAGTTATTTTGAAGTTCAACTTGAAACAAGCTTAAAACAAACCAATCAGCCCCAAAATCCCCTCAGAGTTTGTACACCCTAAAACAAATTACTGCAAATAAACAGGTTTTAAAAATATATTAAAAAAAAAAGAGAGAGAAGTCAGAGTAGGAGTGCTTTTATCACTGCTATACAAACTACTAAAACTAAACCAAAGTAGAATTATAACCCCTATTCCTTATCTCATTAACTTAAAATAATTAGGCATTCCAAAAATTCTTTCATCACATTTAGTGACTTCAAAAGTTATGGTAATATGGGGAAGATAAAGTATCAAACTTGTGTATTTCTGCACCATCATCCATTATTACAGACACCAAAAAGTGCTCCAGGACTTTCAGCACATATTATAAGATGCTCAGTGAGGAATTTTACAGGGGAAAAAAAAAAGGAATGTTCTGTTATCACCAAGCAATAGCATTTCATACTCTTTAGACCCTGTATCAAGTGAAGGTGGGGTGTCTCTATAGCCTTATTCCAAACCAATACAAGTGGAAGAGAAGCCACAAGCTGCTCCTGATGAACCACTGCAATTCTGAATTGCAGTCAGGCCATGCTCCATCAGAACCTCTTCAGACTCTGCACATCTGGCACCCAGAGGTGACAGCCTCTGAAACATCTGTCTCAGCAAAAACACGTAGGGAAGTTTTCAAACCAGATCAGAGTCCAGAAAGCAGGCACAAACTTCAGCTTTATTGTTTTCCAAGCAATGGTCATCTCTGCAAGGGAAGGATATTGCAGCTGGAAAAGAAGAGGGTGGAAGGAAATATTGAAGTCTCAGTTCTCAAAGAGGCACAGAAGATCTGACATGGCACAAAGCACACCCACAACCCTCCTCCACAGAACACACCAGCCACCGAGACCTTCCTCCCTGCGCTCACGTTTGATGCCTCCCCACACGTGCTGTCAGCCCCCAGCTCTCAGCTGGCACCTGCCCGTGGAGTCCAGCAGAGCAGGCAGCAACACACAGAGCAGAGCACAGAGCTGGCCCTGCTGAGGGAACGTGCTCCCCACTGCCCAAAAGCCCCTCTGTGCCAGGAAGCCCAGGAGCAGCTCACCCCAGGAGGCCCTTCCCGGCCCAGCGCTTCGGAGTCAGCCCCAGATGCACCTTTTTGCCTCCACGGATCACAGTCACACTCAGGGGTCTCTGAAAGGGAGGAAAAAGGGAAAACAGAACAACTGGCAACTTCCCATCACCAAGTCAACTCTCTGTTCCTCTGCTGAAACAACACAAGAACATTAGGCCCAGGGAAGCTGCCCTTCAGCAGCACCCACTCCCATCCCTGTGGCTAGATCTGAAAGAAGAGTTTGGTGTGGAGGCATCTCCAGGAGATCTCTGCCTTCCACCATAAAGCTCTTGATAGCTGTGGCAGCTGCTTTGGCCAGTCCCTGAGGGTGGCATAGCAACAGCCTGCTGCTGCAGGGAGTCCCCAGGGGACAGGCAATATGATGCTCACAGCAAAGAGCACACACCTCTTAGCTCTCCTCTGTCCAGCAGGACAGCTCAGTGCTGTGAGAGAGCAAGGCTACAACAGCACAGACTGAATCTGATCCCATCTCTTGAGGTGGAAGTGATGACCTCAGAGACCCAGGCTGCAGAGGAGAAGCTGTGGCTGACAGAGAGGCAGGAGAATGCAGACACACAGCAATGAGCTCACCCCCTCGCTGTGCTGCACCACTGTGGCAATGTTCTGCAGGTTCTGGAAGTTGTTTACGTTGACAGAACCAAACTCCACGATCTCGTCATCGACCTGAAGGCCCTGGACAGAGACAGAAGAGACAGGAGCATCTACCTCCTCCAGAGACAGGCAATACCACAGAGACATCCCCCTCCACCCAGCTGCACGGCGAGAGGTGTGCCAGGGCACCACTCTGCTCACCACGTCACACCCTCCCCACGCCCTCAGCAGAGGTCAGTGCTCATTCTGCTGTCCTCTTATGGCAAGAGAAACACTGAGGCTGGAATGGCCAGTGAGGCCTGGTGTGACCCAGCTGGTGCAACAACACAGCTGAGAGTGCCCACGTCCTTCCCTACAGTGACAGGACATCCCAGTGTGACAAAAGGGTGAGTGGGACACACCCAAATCACACCCCCTCCCCCCCGTTATTCCCACTTATTAACAAGAGCCAGAGAAAGCCATCTGCTGTTGTCTCCCTGAGGCAGAGGAAGCCTCCCCAGGAGCTGTGAGCCCCAGCTCACCGAGGTGCTGGCGGGTGACCCCGGTGTCACGGCGTTCACCCTGGCGAAGGC
>NW_008593025.1:24292-108308 GCF_000691845.1 Merops nubicus | reverse complement strand
GAGGAGAGACGAGTTTTCATACATAATTGATGTTTTTCCTTCTTTTTTGCTCTTAAAGACAGCTCGACGAAGTGGACCGACGATCGAAGAATCCCCCGTGTGACACTTGGCATAGCAGTTATTTGCTTCTCAGATATAAGGCACTTAAAAATAACCCTAAACAAAAGTTGCTTTACATTCTGCAGTTTTCAGGCACCCTGAGGGAAAAGAAAAATTCTTCCCTTATCTGAGTTTATTTTGTTTTGGTTTACAATTTGGAAGTTTTCTACAAGAATTTAAGACTTCTTGTAGAACTAAACATTGTCTTCTACCCTTCCTCAAACCAAACCCCAAAACTTTGCTTTTGTTTTTGGTTTTGTGTTTTTTTTTTTTTTTTTTTGTTTGTTTGTTTGTTTGTTTGTTTTTTTTAAATGCAATGAAATTTAAAGCCTGTAGACAAGGCCAGAGAAGATAAATGGTTGGAAGTTCAGATTTGCACTTCCACAGAAAATGTCAAAGTTATGCACTTCATTCACTCAGCTTTGGGACAAAGAACAGAAGTGCCCATATTTGCTGCAGAAGGGGAAAGCTTAAAAAAAAAAACCAAACCAACAACTCAGAATCCCCTTCTGGGCAAAATAGCACCTCCTGGTTCTTTTACACGAACTGGTCAAGCCCTACAAACCTCAACCACTAGCATTAAATTATTAACTTTGTACAATGAATGTAAAAGTCAAAGCAAAGCATCACCTAGGAAGGCGTGTGTCTCTGTCTCTGCAAGCAGGCCCTTAGCACAGCTTTGCACAGCAGAGCAGGGTGCAGGAATCTCCACGTTGGTAGAGACCCAAGTCAGCACAGCTTTAGGGCAAGGTGTAATGGCACATAACCTCCCAGCATGGCATTGTGCCCATGTTTATAAACCATGTTTAATTTAAATCTTGGATTCTTACTCACCCATACTGGCTTCCGGGGCTTGGCAAAGCTGGGATGCTTCCAGACTTGAGTCGCCTTGAGTCCAGTCAGCTCCCAACAATGGTGTTGGGATAACACCCATAGCCAAGCATGGTTGTATCTCCATGCACTCACCTGTTCATAGGTGAACCTGGACTGGAGTTGCTTCTAATGCTGCAAAGTGTCTGCATGTTATCATCTTATCCTTGCAGCTAATTGCTTGCTCATGCACACATGTTAAGAAAAGAATCCTCAGAAGAAGACCAAGACCAAACTGTTCTAAAATAACTTCAATCTACAAAGCCTACTGGGGCTGCCACGCAAACCTCCAGCTTGCCTGGCCTTTTCTGGCTGAGCGTGAAAGAGCATGGCATCCCCACCCATCTCACACTGAATTGTCCCCTGATTGAGTTGGAAAAGCCACTGAGGTCCTTGGGCTGCTGGATGAACAAAAGGGAATCTTGTAACATCATTGCATGGCAGCCCAGGCTTCCCTGCAAGCACATTTTCTTGCTTTTGATTCTTCAGGCTTTCTCTGTCTTATCATCAAATAAATGACTTAACTCATAGCAGGAATATCTGCTCCCTGAGCTGTGATGCCCCTCCACCAGGCTACAGGGAGCACCATGACCTGAACCCTAGCGCCTTCCCACAACTTCTGCATATGCCCCCAAACTTTTAGACTTCATGGGGAGAGGAATACAGGGTGCCTGAGCTTAGGCTATGGCCCCAGAAGTTGTGGGACCGTGGGGGAGGCCATTTCTCGTGCTCAGTATTCTGGGAGTGCTGGGTGAGCCCAGCTGGGCATGGGGAGCTGGATCAAGCAGTGGGTCAGCAAAGGGGGAGTGAAACGTGAACGAGTTGCCTGAGGAAGGAGAGAGTGAAAAGCTGAGCATAGCATTGGAGCTGAGTCAGAGGGGAGGGGAGGAGGCTTACGTGGAGCTAGTCCTGTTGGTGTCCTGGGGGAGAGGGGTGCAGCATTCACTCATCTCCTCGTCCTCTGATCAGGATGGTGTTGGGAAACAGGTCTGGTTTTTATCTGGGTTGCAGAATGCCCCAGGGCAGCTGCCGTCCCTGTTTCACAAGCACCCTGCATCCCAGCACTTCCAGCTTCAGCATCCCCTTGTGCTGGGTCCCCATGCTGGTGGGAGTTGCCCTGCTCCCGTTCAGCTCACTGACAGGAAAACCTGCCAAAGCTTTGTTCTTTCCCTTAGTTTTCCACAAGGTAACTGGTTAACTTGGCTCTGGGGTGGGGTTTGAAGGAGCTCAGGAGCTGGCATGGGGTGAGAAGTTGCCACGCATACCTGTGTGGGTGGGTCAGACCCTTCTCTTTTTGACACTGAGCTGAATGGAGCAAGGCCATCTTGTAGAGAAGCACCCTCATGGGCTTGCTCACTGATCTGAAACCTTAGCATATACAAAACATGAGGGTAGGCAAGAAACAAAACCCCTCCATCTTTCAGAAGAGGGGAGCTGGCCCATGGGGGGACTAGTCAGGTCTCAATTCAATCATGGGGCAGTGTTGAGAGCGGACTGAAGTGCTTACTGGGACCAAATCCTGGCTTTGCAATGGCACTAAATACATTCTAGGACCATGGCATTATCTACTTCCAATGCCATTTCCACTGACATACAGAAAAGTTGTATGTTGTGCAGCACTGTGAATCTTTACAGCTGGAGATTAGGAAGTGCAGAAGGAAAGCTCTAGCTCAAGTAAATAGATTATGTGGAGTTTAGAGAAACTAAGCTAGAATCTTAAATTCAAATAACTTTCCTATTAGGAAGGATCTATTAATACTTACGGTATGGTAATTGTGCAGACTCCAAGTCCTTACCCAGTCAGAAGTAACCCTAAAAGCCTGTACCTACCCATGGAAAAATCCCCTTAAAACACTGGGAATTTTGCCTGTGTAAATACTGCAAAAGTGGAGTTGCAAATGCCTTTTCTATAAACTACAAAATGAGAACTTGATCTCAACAACAAAACTTGAGTGGAAAATTTAAGGCGGTACATGCTGCTGCAGGAATACACTCAAGGAACTCAAATTTCCTGTAGTTTTTGCACTGCTTTTCACCCCCATTACCACTTCCTTTTCTCTATAGGTGAGGGCAATCCCCAGCCACTCATCTTTGTTCTTTGCTGCTTGGCCTCTCTGGGTAAGCATCTTCTTTATCTGCTGCATCCACTCACTTGCCCAGCGATTATCCCAGAAGGCAGACTTTGCCTTTGATGGTTGCTCTTCAGTGCCACAAGATAACCAAAGACAGCAAACATTTTCTCCTCGTGTCTAATCTGCGTGGTCAGAAAGTGAAAGATTTCATTCCCTTCAGACAGCCAACTGCCCGATGGCTGGATTTCAGCCGCTTGCTCATCTGCCCGTGCTGGTAACAAGGATACTCAGATTAGGAAGCTGTTCTGCTCACATAAAGGCTTCTCTTTAAAGGACATTTTCAGCAATTGTGTCGAGGCTGGATTTTTAAGTTGTTTTAAGCCTTTTGCATTTATTTGGATGGGCTAAGACTTGCAATTTAGTGTGTACTTAATTTTCAAACTTGGCATCTGTGCAGAGCCAACTCTTTTTGATCCCAGTCAAAAGGATTTAAATGCACAGTTTAACTCATCTATAGTAGCCGTTTAAGCTCCTGCTTCCTCAGTGGGGCTCTGTGTTCTTACCCCGTGCCATGCCCTGCAGATCTGGATCCCTTGGTTGGTTGGGACTCTGCTCCTCTAACCTGTAGAGGGCTGGGAAGTGGCACCTGCCATTCACAGCAATACCAGCATGTCACTTCTATCACTGCTGTCACAGCTTGCCCTCTGCAGGCCCATATCTCAGTCCCTTTTTTAGGGCTGGTGTTAGAGGGAGATACAAAATAGAATCATAGAACCATTAAAGTTGGAAAAGACTTCTAAGACCAAGTCCAACTATCACCCAACACTAGATGTATCAGGATGCTGCAGAGCAAAATTAAACTCTTGGTCCCATCCCCGTTCCCCAAATACTGAGATGTCCATGCTGACATAACTAATCCAAGGTCACACATGTAAATAAGACTCAAATGTCCTTCAGCTTGGTCCTGGGTCAGACTGTGCATCTCAAATGGCTTCCCACCCAGTGCCTTGCAGCAGGAGCTGTGTCTGGTGGGAGCCATCCCTCTGCCTGGAGGTGCAAGCTGGGTGCAGTGGAAGTGCAAGTACAACCCTGTCCTTGCAGATATCATCCCTGCTCCTTGCCTGGGTGGGGAACCACCGTTTGGGAACAGAAGGTGAAAGAGGACAAGCAAACAAGACTTTCATATTGCTCTGCTGACATGCAAGGAAACTGGCTCTCAGTTTGCCTCAGAAACAACTTTGACCCTGGGAAACAGACACGAGTAGGAACTGGGGACTGGGTGGGAGGAACAGCAAAGCCCACGTAGATGCTGCAAAAGTGTGGGATTTTCAGCTTCAGGTCAGCACGGATGGACATAAGGATCCCTTGAGGCTTTCCACTTAAAACCACTGGTTCCAGCTCACACCTCCCCTGCTCCCAGCATTGCTGCAGACCGTTCACACACTGCTTCTTTTGCTTACACCTCTTATATACTTTGTGGAAAATAAATGCTCAGAGTAGCCTGACTTCTGGGTCTCAGTGCAGCCTGGCAGTTCCTTTGGCCTGACAATAATTCATAGATCACATCCCCTGCCCTTTTCACTACAAGTAGAAACCTGGGGCAGGTCCTAAAGTAGCTGAGAAACACTCAATTCTAGATCTTCCCATTTTTGTGCAAATTAAGCCATCCAGCTAAGCATTGTATTGGTTTGATCTTTTGTGTTTGACATGCTATAAATCAAACAGGACTAGAATACACTCCTTTTGACTGGTGATATTATGTACATGTGCATCTTTGCTGTGTTCCAGGTGCCTTTGCCAAAACATTAGCAGTAATACTAGGAGGACTGCACAGAGCAGATGTTCTGTAATCCCACACCAAAAGGCAACCTGGGAATGTTGGAAGTTCTGCAGGTATAAAAAGCTTTATCCCTCGAGCCATGTATTTTTTTATTCATGTAAACTAATTATCATAGCAGCTCTGCAAAGTATCACCATCACCTTTTGAGAGGAAACTGAGATGGTCGGTTTGGCAAAGGATACTGAGTCTTGGAGCTCTGACCCTGTGATCAGTTCTGCCCCCTCCCCAAGCCTGCACACAGCATAAATGTACAAGGTAGTAGTTCAGTGCAGGGATCATTAAACTGTAAAACTCTATTTTAGGAGGGTTGTTTTCATTCTTTCCCCAAATAGTAGATTGTCTCCAGAGATAGTAAAATACAAATATCCATTAGAGTAGGAAAATAAGCTAAGCAGCTTTACAGATACCAAGTTCTTTTTCCCTAAACTGCTTGGTTTCTGTAGGGGCATCACAAGGTAGCCAGCTAAAAGCAAAGACAGTGTTCTGGGAGAAGCCTTTGTGATGCTGGATGCTGCTGTATTTGTAGAGTGATAGAAAGTCTGTACCGGTTATAAAATGATCTAACAAAATTCTCAATGGCTAAGAAATGGTAATGTTTTAGGCCTACTCCACCTCCTGTCAAAATTCATAAATAAACCTTCCACTGACTTGTAGAAGTGCAGAATTGAGGCCTCTGTAATTTCCAGGAGCTATTTAACAGCATCACACCCTGCTTGTTAACATCTACCTGATGAGCATATGGAACACCCAGTATTTCCTTACCAAGATGCAACAGCTTCTAAAAACATTTCTAACTTTGAAAAACATCTGTGCTCCCTAAGGTGCAGCACCAAAAACCAGAGCATTTTAAAACGCTGCCCAGGGAGCTGAGGGTTCTCAGCACAGGCTGGTGCAGGAAGGGAGAAGATAATCTAATGGTAGGTCGATCACTTGGTGAAATTGATGGCATCGTGTCACTATTGCAGCCAGAAGTTGCACCAGACCAGGGCAGTGATGTGGGACCGCTCCCCCCATGTTAAAGGGGTAAGAAATGTTGCTTAAATGTGATGCAGCTTCCAGCAGGTCTCCAACTTGCTGAGTGCAGGATGTGTGAGGAAGGAGCTCACCTCCTACACATCTCCTATGCTCTTGTACCCAGTTTCCTCATTTCCTCTGAAAGCCTAAGGAGCAGACGAGGGATGCTTAGGCAGTGGAGAGTCAGCATATAAACAGGTGACAAAAATCTGAAAAGCAATCTGGTCTCTCCCCAGTGATGCTCTTTGCCCTGGGTAAGCGAGTGGTGAGCAAGTCCTATTTCCAGCCCCACACTGCCACAACCTGCCTGTTTCTCGTGGGGGTTACCACCCCACCTGAGCACCTGGGCACAGCCAACCCAGGATCCCCCACTCCAGCTTGTGCCTGGATCATTGATCTGCTGTCAGGTGCCTGCAGCCTCAGTGTTCTCACTTTTGTAGGGCACTTAACAGTATGAATTCAGTGTTTCTTAGATGATGGAGTTTAGGTGAGATGTTAAGGAGCAGGCTCAGAAGTAGTGGAACGCAACCAAGGAAAGCAAACTCTGGATGATCTGCAAAGCTGAAAGAGTTGTCCTCTCCTTCCCAATGGCTTCCATCAGCCATCTCTGCTCCACAACTTCCTGTCATCTTCACTTACTAAATACCCTTTTTGACGGCAAAGGCTGTGCAGGAGCAAAGCTGGAATCCATACGTTCCCCTCGCAGGTGCGGGGAGAGCTGCAGGAACGATGTGAATTGGCTGCAGCCTTTGTAACCACATTCATGTCATGCCACTGGGGCTGGGCTGCCGTAGTGAGCATTAATGGAGTGTAAATCCCTGCTTGGAAATACACAGCGGCTCCAGCTTCTCCCTGCAACTCCCTCACTCCCTTCGCAAACCACAGGAGGAAGGTATCTCCCCAGAGAACCCCAGCTGGATGTTTTGGGTCATGAGAGAAAGCAGTGGAGTATTCACACAGCCAGAGCTGTCTGGCTGGGGGGTTCAGAGCTAGCTCTGATACTTCCAAGGGAATCTGTACTCCTAGGACTAAAGCCTGCTAGCAACAATCCTCTTTTAAAGTTATTGTATGGCTTGGCTACAAAGATAAGGCACCAGATGGCTTGGGAAGAATTTTTAGGAGACAGTTATGCTGGTATGCCTGGAAGGATCTTGAGAGTTTGTGTTTACAATAGACTATTTCTTTGGAGGCAAATGTTTGTCAGGATCATCTGTTTTAATTACTTAAAATGCAGACTGTTTCTAAATGAAGACAGTGTTAAAAGGAGGGGGTTTTCTGCCTTCATTTTCCTCAAGAGAGGACAACCAGCAGGAATCCCTTCCTTTAAGTTTATAGGTAACAGATTGACTCATGGAGACTAACATTAAGCAGTTTTCATCCCAAATACTATCCTGCAGCACTTTCTTTCACTGATTATTCATCACACAAGCAGGTATTTCTTTTTATCTGTTTCCAGTCAATGAAGTAAGCAGCTAAATCTGTTTACTCTGAGCACACAAACCCACGGATCAGTCCTCAAAATTTCCAAGACTTTTTTAAACCAAGCCTTACTTTGTCATCTGCTCGCAAGGAGGGATGAGCTAGGACAGGATCCATAAGGATGCCAGTAGGAATGAGCTGTATGGCTTAAAGAGTTAGCTAGTAATCTGCCAGTAATCTAGACGTTGCTTTCATAAACCCAGCTTCTAAGACAAAGTGCAACCAGTTTGCAGTAAGGATTATAGCACTATTACCTACAATATTAAAGGCTGAATTTCATGACACCAGGGATAGAGCTCCCACATACCTATTTTGAGGACATGACGTTTCTTTCCCGGCCAGATGGGTTTCTCAGACATATTTAGAGGATTTAGACAATTTGGGCCTTCCTGATAACCATGACCCCACTGGAGCTCCTCATCACCTGCCGTTGCATGGCAGACCTGGGGAGATGTGCATGTGGGCAGCATGTCTGGGATGCCTGGAGATAAGGCAGCTCTGCTAAGGAGATAGTTCCCTGTCCTAGGATGTGTGTATGTTGGGATATGTGTGTCTCATTTTTTCAGGCCTCTCTACTTTCTTCTGCACACTCTAGAATATGAATAACATCACTGAATGTTGGCGATGGGAATCAGGCTCATGTTTGTGAGCCAGCTGTTTGCACATTTTCTCCCCATGTTCTATCAGCTTAATTCTTAAACATCCCTAACATGCAGCCAGAATTTTTAAAGGGAGGAAGCATGACTTGGAAATAACTGTAACACAAATGGATTTGTTGACTTAGCTGACATTGTTTTGACATGACAGGACCTACCGAGGGACCAAGACCCCTTTGTGCGAGCTGCAGAGCAAACACAGGACTGAAAATGGAGCTGGTATCAGAGCTGCCCTGCCTTATCACACTCGGTTAATGCATTACTCCATGCTACCCAGCTAGCTAAGAGCAGCATTTGTTCTAGGGAGAGGGAACACTCGTGCACAGCAGCAGCATTGTTTCTCCGTGCTGTTTTTCATAGCGGGTTCCTGCTCCTGGCTCTTTGTAACTCAAAGTGCATAATTAAATAGAGTTGTCCAAATCTGAGCTATTTAATCTCCTAACTAGGTGGACATTTGTTTCATTCAACACCAGGACAGGGAGAGGCTGGTCCATGGCTGAGAGCCCTAGACCCCTCATAGCTTGCGAGCCATCCTGGCATCTGCCAACACCAATGGGCCAACCAAACACTCCAAGAACCAAAAGGGCACACACCCCATAACAGATGTGTAGTACTGGGCTCATTAAAACAAACATCTGCTTATCCTGTTTGATTCTGTCAACTCCTCTAACAGGGAGAGTGTAGCTTCGTAGCCCTGGTTTTGTATATATAAAACCATCTGGTTTAAAGCAGCAGTATCTAATTGACTTCATGAAAGGTTTTGAATACCACTACGAATAGAAAATAGGCCACTGGGCCAGGAGTCAGCAGTTTTCAAGATCTGACACATTTCTACTGAGAACATCAGGATGGATCCAACATCACCCCCTCTCCGCTGCTCTGGCAGCATCCTAACAGCTCTGACCAAGATCCATCTCCATGTCCCTTTTCTCTTGCAGCTGACCCTAGCCACTGTCCTGCAACCTGCTGCACTGCACAAGGAACAAAGCAGCAGCTTCTACATTGCTTAAACATGTAAGAATACTGCCTTGTTAGGACCTTTTCATTGTTAGATGTCCTTGTTAGCACATCTTCATGCCAATGGTAGCTGTTCAGTGGTGACAGGATAAGAACGTGCGTCATCTGCCCAGGTCACCAAGGAGCTGGGTTCCTGTGCCTAGGAACCATCTCTCGTCTTATCAGCAGATCAGTATTGTTCTTCATTCATTGAAATCCACAAAAATAAGACAATGCAATGAGTAGCTTTTTAATCTAATTATACTTATGTTTCCTTGGCAGAGTCTTAGATATTCTGCAACCAATTTATTTGACCCAGCAAAGAGCTTCCGGGAGAAGACATGAGCATGGGATACAGTGACACAGCTATCAGCTGCCAGCCTGAAACGTGGTACAAGCGTGCACCTCTCTGCCTGAGTCCTTTGGCAAAAGTGCCTGTAGCTCTTTTCTTGATTTCAGGAAGTATGTGCAAATGCAGGGAGCCTCACCCTGCAGCTGGAGGTGTCTGGAGTGCCCTGGGAGCCTGGGTGCAGCAGCATCTGGCCCTCATGCCACAGCTCTTTGCCCCTGGGCAGCGTATGAATAGCACGGCAGTTGGAAAACTCACACGGAAGATTTTACAAACACAATTGCCTGTTGAAACATTGTCCTAGAGACTGGGGTCTCCTGCAACTGTGAGAAGGGAGGCTCCGTGTCATTTATAGCTGAGGTCAGTGGAGGGACAGAGCACGGAAGTTTGTATTGCAGCCATTTGTACCTTATCTTGTTTATAGATGTAAACAGAAGGTTTATGCTTCCCTTACTGAACTCTCCTCCACCAAAAACGTTCCACACATAGGGGAGGAGAGGGACAGGCAGTGTGTGTGCACACTTATTTCTTGAGCATGTTTTGGGAAGTACAATTAGAGTCTGGTGTTTCTGAAGAGCTTTTGGAAATTAGGACTCCCTTGCAGTGATTTAAACCTAATTTCTCTGCAGGCTACGGGGGTCATTCCAGGATCTCCATGAGGTCTGGATGTAACTCTTAAGTCTCATGGACTTGGGTCAACACTATAGAAGCCAAGAGTCCTTTCATGAGCTTTAGGTCACTCCCAATTGCTTCTGAAGTCATTGCCCAGGCTTTTCTCATTTTAAGTCACAGTCCTAGAGTTTTGTATCGTTTGAAAAGCTCCAAGGCAAGGGACATATGGAGCCTACAAGAGCATAGTTATTGTGCTAGCTAGCTCCAGTCCCATGCCAAGCAAATTATTCATGCACACTCTGTGGATAGAAGGCACAGGCTTTCATGTGGTTGTATGGATAAAGGGAGGAGAATTTGGGCCACTGACTCAGCCTGTCAGCAATGTTTCCCCCTAAATACAGCCATGGAGCTGCAAAGCAGATTTCTCACAGCACCAACAGTGGGGTAGTACTCTCTTTGGAAAACGTGACCCCTTATTTACTTGCTGCTTGGAAACTAGTATCATACAAGGGAGCCAAACCGTTCCCAAAGTCTGGCCTTTTGATTATAACCTTTCATGAAAATGAGCAATTGAACAAAAGCAGCTTAGAGGTAGCATTTCAAATGAGCCTCCGACGGCTTGCCTGGATCAGAAGCAATAGCAAACTGCCCAGCCTGGTCGAGACATACCCATGCCATATGATGCTGTGCTCCTGCATCCAAAAGGAAACCTGACATTCAACAGGTGTTCTGTAGTCTCATGGAAGGAGAAAGAGTTTGAGGAGACACACAACAAAAAGGTGCTTTAAAAGCACTTATTTTGCCATTTCAGTTCCATAGAATGACTGAAATGCTTTTTTTTCTCTCAGCAGATTTTATTCAATTACCATTGCAGTGGCCACTGCAGAGTGCAGGGTACATTCCTGCTTCAGTTGCCTGTGTCCACTTGGCAGCAATCCTGAACACCCAGAAAAGCAGACAGTTTCTATTTTCCTTCATCATTACTTTCCCCTTAGAAATATTCATTTGGCCATGCCACACTACAAAAAAGAAAAAAAAAAAATCATGATCCTTTCACAAAGGAATTAAATTTACTCTGTTATTTTAGTTAGTGGAAATAGAAAAGCCAATCAGCTGACTATAATTGTACAATAAAGCCAAGAGTAGTTCATTTCAATCCTTGTTCCGTAATACTTATATAATTCAGACCTGGAGACCAAAGCACCAGGGTCATGGATTAACAGTAGCTTAAAGTTGAAAATAGCCTGAGGAAGTAAGGATGACAAAGTAATTACTAGTGGGCAAATCATATGTTAATGGGTACAGGAATTATTTAGTGTATGACATTTAATAAATGTAAATGGAAGAAATACAAAAGCAAATTCAACTTTTAAGGTCTCCATGAATATATGACTAGGCTCTATAACTGAAATAGAGCTACAAAAAAAATTTAAATGGAAATATATTAAAAGAAATTATTTTGTAATAATTAAAACAGTTGTTGAAATGCAGAGACAGTTCCCATGAGCAGTACTTTGTAAGTCTGCTTTCTTCAGTGACCTATAAAACTAAACCCTGTCCCGTTCAACCAAGGTATCAAGCAAGTGAAAAACACACTGTGCAGAGACTCATCCCTGAGCACCTGCTGTTAACTGCACTTTTCTAGATAAAAGATCACACTTCAGAGGTAAATAATTTTGACAATTCGCTTTGCTGTAGCATGTGAGGCAAATCACATCAAAGCCTTCATATGCATACTCCAACAAATTAGCAAAAGTCCATAATAAAAGCTCTGGTGGGGTCTGTACTCACCAGTGCTGGAATTTCAGAAGACACCTAGCAATCTTTCATTGGGATCACCTATTGCAAGAACTACAGCTGGTACAATAATGACTGCTGAGCCAAAGAATAGCAGAGATTGCAAGAGTGCAAAACACATAAAAACTAGAAAAGGAATTCTGTGACAAGAATGCCATGCAGTTTTTCCCACAACAAATAAGGGAAGAAAATTAGATTGCTAAGCAGAGGGTGAACACTTCTTTGCCAGAGTAACAGTTTCTGCCTGCACAGAAAGCATCCCTCAGCCCGTGGGAAGTTCAGAACAAGGAGCAGATGAACATGCCCAAGGAGAACAGTGGCAATTAATTTTTTGATGCTTTTGTGCTTAAAGATATTAGACCTTTACACATTATCCTTGGGTGAAAAAACCATACATCGGTGAATGAACACACGAACCAGCTCTGTTATTGATCACAGGACATCTAGCTTTCTTGCCCAGGACACCTCTTGGTCAGGTGACACCTTGGAAGGTTGGTTGGGGCTTACTGGGAGAACTTCATCTTGACCTTAATTCATAGCTCAGAGCAGAGAATTACAGAGACCCTTTGGGTCTTTCTAACACTGTGCTAGTCATTGCAGAAGTAAAACCACAGTCTTGGGATAACACACCTTCTTTTATATAAGCGTTTCATCTCAAAGGCTTAAATAGGGGATAAACCAACATTTAGTCTTATAAGGCTTCTTTGGTTAAATTCATAGTGCACCAGCCCACCACATGCACTGCCCACATTCAGAATATCTAGAAACTTCTATTTATTAGTAGCCCATCCCAAAGTGCATGTACCATTTAAGTCAAAGATAACCTATTCTGAAGAAGACTGGTAACCAGGTCCTGTGGATACAGAAGAGCAAAGTGCTCTTTATTATTAAAGAATGCGAGGAAAAAAAAAAAGGCAGCATTTTCCCTTTCAGAAGTGATTTTTTTCACATCCTTATTCAAAGCCATGTTCTCCTCATTAAGATATGAGTTGGGACCTCAAAAAAATTTCAACAGATCTTTCTTAAAGCCTTTGGATGGGAACAGTAGGAAGAGGCTAAGGCATCATATCACTGTGCCCATACACACAGTGCAGTATCTAAAGCTGGACCAGTCCTTCAATTGCCCCATGCAAAAGGAAGAAGATTGTTATATATATGTAGTACAACTTAAAGACTGCTTAGCAGGCTGGTTCTGATTCTCTGTGTCTTATGAGCCACGTAATCCTATTTAGTGTTTTAGCCACTGCATACTCGAATCAGTGGCTCGTTGCTGTTCCTTGCCCAGTGATGCTACATATTATATACCTTGTTCAGATATTAGTGCCTTTGGCATGCAACACTCAGCCAAGGCAAGCATTGAAAGTGTTAACTCAAAGGCAGGATAATGACCTATTTGGTTGAAGTAAAAAGTAAATAAATACAGGATTTACTGCAATTTAAGGCTTAAGATGAGATCAAATGTCTGCCATCGCCAAACACCTCCCAATCAGCAAAAAATAATCCTTCACAAAACAGATTGTTGGGTTTTGGTGCAAGTTCTTCTGGAGGAAATGGAGCTGTGTATTATTCCTCAGTAGAGTGGAGGGAGGTGAAGTATAAACTCAGCCGAAAACTTATCCAGGGCTTCTGGCAACTGCGGGGCAGGAGTGTGTGATTTGTGCTGCTTACCGGATCTCTGCATTTCACGAATCCCAGATGATGTGCAGGGGGATCTCTTTAAAAGGACGCAGGAAGTTTGAACTGTCATCAGCAAATAAAGAGGGCAGGGGAATGAAAAGGGAGGAAAAGGGGGAGCGGGCTTAGAGCCGTGAGGGAGGGAGGACTCGCTCGTGTTCCCGGGAGTTACGGGAATCTTTGGAGTTGGAGCCACCTGCCTACAGAGTTAACTTCCTTCCCCTCTTTATTTCAAACGAGGGGAGTCAACTCGACCTTTACTTTCAGATCTGAGAGAAGCCTTGAAAATGAGAACAGTGAAGCCGTCCAAATGCAAACACTGGCTACAGTAGACCTATTTATAAATAGTTTAGAAGAACACCATGAACTGCAGAAGGAGGGGAATTTTCTCCCCCCCGCCCCCAAAGTTTGCTGCCTCAGTGAACACAGTGGCATGCTTGAGTTTGCTTTCTTACATACCAGGAGGCCTGTAGCAGAAAATGAGGTTAAATCCACAAATTCAGGACTCGATTCAGTCAAGTGGCACCAGCTCGGGTGTTGCTGCAGAGCGCGAAGGGGCTGTTCTGCAAAGCAAGTCCCAGCACATTCTTTGAGGCTTTTCTTAGTGGTCCTGCCTCATGGGAACAGCACCTGGACAGTGCTGCAGAGGGGAAAAATCCCAAACTAGGCCAAGTACCTTGGAGGTCACCTGCCTCTGAGGAGAGAGGGGCTGGGGACAGCCTCCCAAGCTGCCTTCACCGTTCTCTTCCAGCTGTCTCCAGGCTAAAAAGGTTTTCTCGTACAGGGTTCATAAAAGAAGAAACAACCAACCAAACCACTCAACTGCAATAGTAAGTAACATTAAAAATTCAGGAAGTGAGAAACTAACTCAACATAGCCAGCAGCCAAGCCCTCATAGATTTTCATAACTCAGATTTATCATAGCCCCCAGCTTGCTACACAACTTTCAGTCACATCTACTTGTAGCACACTTCTGCTGGGCAGCCACTTTCAGTTTTGAACCTTAGCCCCACAAGGAGTTGTCTGCGCACATGGTCAGCCTTTGTTGTAAAGAATGACATCAGTAAAAACAAACTCTGGCCTTGCAAAGCTTCCCTGTTTGTATTTTTTTCCCCAATCACTTGGAAAAGTAACCCAATAGATTAAATTTCCCTTTCTGAGAAGAGTTATCTAACAGTAAGCCAGAGGTGATGTCACTGTGCAGATGATACAGTCACTAAAGTGCAGCTACTTGATCAGCAGAGGTGGCTCAAATGCTTGAAAAACCATGAGAGAATGAGCATTTCATCCCTTTTATATCTGCCCTGCACACAAACACTGGGGATTCAAGGCAGCTTTCTGGGGCCTGACGGAGTTAGAGCAGGTCACAGAGAGAGTCTGCTGGTCATATCCAATCTTATTTCAGAAAACACATAGCTACCTGTAATTATTGAGGTCTTGGGTTCTCCTCTCTGCAGACATCACAGCCTCTCTCTTACCCCCATCTGAATCCCGTCACAGATGCAGCTGGAGCATACAAGAACTGGGAACAGAAGGGAATTAAATATGAGATGCAGAGAAGAGAAGTGCACATCTTTGGCACATCTCTATAAACAAAAGTTAACCCACTTTCCCCTCTTTTGCAGGTCACCTGGAAAGTGGGCTGAATTTTACCAATGCAGATGTTTCTAGCTACCTTTATTTTCTGTTTCCCATCTCATTTCTCCTGAAGCTTCTCTAACAAACTTCACAGGTGATTTCTGGAGACAAGGTAATACTTTTGTCTTTCATAGCTCTCAGTAGAATTATTCCCTGTGAACTCGTTTGGTTACTCCTGAACTCAGGAGGTTTCCTGAGAGCCAGCTGTAGACAGGACTGAAAATGAGTTAGGTTTTTTGGTTTTGGGTTTTATGTTGGGTTTTTTTTTGGCTATGGGTGATAGTCACAGGCAAGCTCCTCTCTCCAACCAGCTGGCTGAGACATCCCACTGCTTTTCATAGGAAATGATCTTGTACATGGGTTAGCCTGAAGGGCCATTGAGCAAGTTGCTGGCTATGTCAATGGTAGAGTTGCTCCTCTAGGATAGTTGGGGCAAAATTTTTTTCTCACTTTTCAATTCAAGAAGAATAAGAAAAAAATTAAGACAAGAGTTGGGCTCACTGTGTTGACCAGGCATGGCAGCCTCAGCCTTGGACAATCTGCTGGTGAAGAGGCAGAGTCTCTAAAGATTCAAGCATGTCTCAGGACCTCTGCACATCAGCTCCAACAGAACTTAATAACCCAGGGTGACAAGGAAAGGAGCCCTGAAAGTGCTTGTGTCTGCACCATAGACCCTGACATTACTGGCAAAACACCCATTAAATTTATTTGCTTTAGATTAAGTTGGTTAGAGAAACAGCTGGAAAGGTGAGTGTCTTTAATTAAATGGACAATAATTTATTAATTACATTGGATGCTTCATGGCAAAAGATAAACTGTTTATTAATAATGGTTTTAAGGCTCAGTTCCTGTTTTAAGCAAAATAAATTTAAGTAAGCAGTCCCAGCTGAGCTTCTGGTGGGAGGGAGTTTGCTGGAAAAATTAAACGAGTTAAAAAAGAAGAAAGCTACTCAGAATTTACTAGCGTTCTTTTGCCCTAAGTTTTAAGAGGAGTCCAGTGCAACTTAGCACTTGCACTTCAAATGTTTTCATCAGGCACTAGCAACAGGCATAATTCTCCTCTGGAGGAGAAGTGGGACTCTTGGAAGCTTTCTTCTTTTCTTGATATCATAAATACATACTGTATACACATGTGCATACACACATTATGTATATTTTTAAAATATATCTACACACAAATATATATTCTTACCCCTGATGCAAAGCAATTTGGGAGTTTCCCTCAACAAAGAATTTGGCAGCTGAAATGCACCCAATCCAAGCTGGCAAACTCTGTAGAACCCAGGACATGAGATGGAAAAGGCAGCAGTTAAACACCCTTTTTGTTGCTGAAGAAGGATCAGTTCCCTGCAATACTTCAAATTCCTTCCGTAACCATAGGTAGGTGATTTAGTGGCAGACATTCAGAGGGATTTATGTTTGCAAAGATGCAGACAGAAAACTTATAGGAATTTCTTTAATGCCTGGTGCCAAGTGGAGCTGGACATCTGGGGAGAATTTTGAGAATCGCTCTGCGTGCCTCTTTCTCTCCTAATTTGCTTTAACAGGTCCATTTTCCCTGCCTCAGCTCTTCCTATTTAGAAAAAATGGCAAAACCAGCAATTTCTTCCCCATCAGGAAGGATCAGGAAAGTGAGGTCCTCCAACAAACAAGTCAAATGAAAGAAGGAGATAGAGGATGGAATAAGAAAAGTTGAAAGGATTGCTTCTCACTTTCAGCAGGCATGAATGACCTATGAAACATTTATCATCAGAACTGTTGTCCTTGCTACCTAGAGCCTATATGGCGTTGTTGCTTTGTATACATTGCTTTCCTTCTTATACACTTAGCAACAAATGCTTGTGTGGACTTGGAGGAGAGCTTCACACCTGAAAGTGGAATTCAGCTCCAGCACCTTTTCTCAGCAGCGATAGGCTATGCAGTTGGTCATGAGGGTCTACCAACACCACAGAGCTGAAAAACAGCCCCTCTGTTCCCCACCACACAACAGGCCTGAGGTCTGGCAAAACCTCACTGGTTTATCAGCATTCACCAGAGGACCAGTATGGTCCAAATGTCAATGTCCCAGGCAGAGTTGTGGGATCATGGAGACACCACACTGCACCACGTGAGTCTGGCATATTTCCGTTTTCACCTTGTACAAGTCTCTGGCCCCCACCAGAAATGTTCTCAGGTTGTCATCTTGTCTAATGCAAGAAGGCTTGCTGTGTCCTCTGTCCTCAGGTTCCATTTTCCTTCTGCTCTCAAGAACTGCGAGTAAAGAAAGTACTGGAAATGCACCTCTCAGGACAGTTGCACAATATTTAATGGAAAAAAGATCTTTTTATATTTAAAACAAAAACCCAAAAGCTGACACATGTCTGATGGTGAAATTAGGAAAGAGGTTAACAAGAAGGCAATCTGGAAGCAACAGAAGCTCAAAGCCTTGTTTCCTTTGGCTCCCTGGTTCAGGGCTGGGCCGGTCTCTGGATAGCAACACACAAAATCAAACCAGAACATCTCCTGTAGCAGGAATACTTTTCCTGTAAGTAGTTCGTGGGATCTGGAGATTTACTTGAGACTACAGGGAAACTTTTGTTCCTAACTAGGGGTACACAAATTTAATCTCTCCCTTCCTCATTTGCATATCTTGCTTCTGGTGACATATCTAGCTGTCTGTCAAATTTGGATTAAGCTTAGTAGCAAATGCAAGTGTGGAATCTGACTTACAGTGTGATGGTGGAAGTCTCTTTAGGAAACTAGGTTTAAACAAAAAAAAAAAAACACAAAAGAGAATGATGTAACTGTAGCTTGACTTGTCTACTTCAGCTGTGTCAACTCTACTGATGATTCATGGGAAGTTACTGAAGCAAGTTCACGAACCATCACTGATGCACAGCATGGGAACCCTGCCGATTGTAACTGCCAGGAGGAATGGTTGGAGCATTAAATGACAGCCATTTATTGGACTAATAAACACAGAGCTTAGTGTTTCTGTAGGAAACACCAGAAACTTTTTGATACAAGATAAGCAGCCATGGAAGATCTTTCCTCGTGGACGTAGTGTTTCTTTTGTGCAAAGATGAAGCTGTATTTGTCCCATCAGAGTCTCTCAGTAACATTTCCAAATGAAGGATGATCAAAAATTCCAGATATAGTCCATTTTCTCCCCAGAATACATCCTGCTAGGTTTTCTTGCAGGCCATTAATGTGTTATCTGTTGAGCCATAAGACAAAGAGCAAAGCCAGAGAAATGCAAAATTTGATGTGAGTAGAGGATTTCCTTTAAAAGGAAAAGCTATGTGTGAGGGAGAGGACAGATAAAAGACATTTTCCTGACTGACAACAGATATAACTACTGATCAAAAAAACCCAACAACCCAAAACCAAAAACAACAAACCAACTTGAATAGAGAAAGCACTGCCAGGTCCCAATTTGATGGATAATGAATGGCCGGAGTAGTTAAGTGAAAAGAGATGTTATGCAATGCTGATGTGTAAAGCTCCAAAAGGATGGAATTGGATTTCTTTGATCAAGTGAAGAAACAAGAAATTCATACCTTGGCTCCCCACAGCAAAAATAGTTGTCTTGGCCAGGCTGAGGAGGAGAAGTGGCTAGGCTTGCTCTGAGTGAGTGTCAGCAGTCTCCTGATGGCTGTCCAGCTGGCTGCACTGTACAAGAAAGCCATGAAATGTAGGAGAGCAGTAGCCTGAGTAGGAGTAATTTGGTGAAGCTGTCCAGGCAATGTCATTCCTTTGCACCCTTGGGGACAAGTTTCAGGGTTTTATATGACAATGGCAAGGGAAGCCCCTATTCACCCCACAGTGGGAGTCTTTGTCCAACAAACAGCCCCAGGTATTCCCTCTGAAGGTGGGTGTCAAATGGGACCTTTCTGTTTTCTAGACTTCAGTAGGAAAGCTTTGTCTGCTGGCAAAAAACAAAAACAAAAACAAAAAAAAGCCCTTACAACTAAGAAATAATTCTGCTCTGAACTTTAGCAACCAAAGGACCATAACATGGCATTATTTCACAATCCTCTCACAGGGAGGATGATGTCTGTAGCTCCAGGAACTCAGTGTTTTTCCTTCCTTCATATCCTCGTGAGGAGATCTCACCTCCATTTTACGGTATTTTTACCTCCCACACCCCTTTCACTCCAGCTGTTTAACAAACTCCAGCCACTTTATTAGGCAGAACTGGAAGAATAAGCGATGGCGAGAAAATCTTGAGGGAGTGTAGTCATGGACTGCAAATACTAAATAGAAGTTATTCAGCTATTGTTCATTCAGCACCACGCTCAAGAGAAAATGAAGTGCTGACTTTCAGCTATTTTGTAACCCAGAACCTACTGCTATTATTAAGACAAATATTTTCTTGAATACTTGTGGTAGACATCTGCTGGTGTCAAATAAAAATTTCCCACTACTTTAGAGTTTAGGTTGCTTCAGAGCAACCAAAGTTGCCAGAACTCCTTGCAGGTGTCCTGTGCATCACCGTTAAAAGGTGGATCCCATTGCATGGAATTACATGTGTGGTGCTTGCCACGAATCAGGCACCTTTGGCTCGAGCAGATCTATGTGCTCAGTGAAGCAGGCCAGAGGGGACTCAGGCACATGACATGACCTTCCCTCACCTTTCACAGAGGTCCATACACACAAGTTCACTTTCTGGTATTGCTGTTGTACCATTACCACCAAGAGTCCACATCCCTAGCTTCATGTTGAATACCTTGATGCCCAACTATGGACCCAAGTTTGCAGAAACATTTGTAGTCATGTCCTACCTTCAAAAATCCAAACATCAGAATCTTCAAGCTGAACAAATTTTACGATCTACAGTTTCAAAATATTTTGCTGCTGCTACATCCATAGGTTAGGCTGGTATATTAACTCAATAATTATACTACAGAATTTCTGACAGCTGCTTAAACCCATCTATCTTCTAAAACCAAGCACTTCTCAGAAGGTCCTTGTTTCCTTTGCAACAGCATGTGCTTCCTTAAATAGCACAGTGCTCAAAATTACTGGTGTATTTTCAAATTATATAAAATGTTTCACATGTCAAATTAGAAGTTACACAGAAAACTTCATATGGACCATCTGTGTTTGACCACTCAGTTAATATTAATTTCTGGAGTTCCAAATCACAAAATTCTATTAATTTCAAAAGCTGGCCAAAAGATCACTTGGATTTTATCCTGTTGGCTTGAATCTTGTATATCTTGTACAGCTTCCTGGCTGTGTAGATGACATGTTGCAGCAGTAAGCAGAGAACACTTAAAGGAATAAAACCAAGCAGTCTTTGGACACTGGGACAGTTTTCAAAGGCCATTGCAAATTCACTCAATCCATCATTAGTTTTGCATTACTCTAAACCACATATATTCCCTGGGAAATATAAGTAAATTGGGGGACGGGGGGATGGGGAGGGAATGGAATAGAGCAAGGGAAGGAAAGCAAGAAAATGTAAATACTTCAAGTGGAAATTAATATTGAAGAAATAGTTATTTGTGCTAAAAAAACTATTCCCAGGCTGAATATTAAACATTTTCTATTTACATATAAGCCAAACTATCTGTGTAACATAAGCATAGTTGATAAATGGGAGTTTATTTCAAGTAAATGTGTATATATATATATATTTCAATTAAAATAATCACTCAAGCTAGTGAAATACCTCAACCCATTTACAATGATTTAATCAAGGCTCTGGACAGCTACTGGGATTTTGTGTAGAAACCAAGCCTTCGGTACACATTGGGGCATCAGAGGACAGAGACTGTCCTAGTGCCCAAGACTACTCCTAGAACCTCTCTTGAGACAGTCTCTGAAGTCCTCCACATTCTTTCTCCTCCATTATCCCTTTCTTACAAAGCAGGGACAAATAGGAGAGATAGAGCTTTACTGACTTAAGCCTGTCCTCAAGATGTGAACTCTGTCACACACTGCCTGTGACTCCTTGCCCAACATCAATGGGATAGAACCAGGAATATCAGTTCACCTCTTTGCTTTCTAGGTCTGGGAGAGCTCCCCACTTTCCTTCTCTTCCCTTTCTCAAGTTCACATACCCTATAGTTTATTTTGCATGGTTTTCTTCTTCCTTTAGTCCTTTCTTTATTGGGAAAACTTTTAAGGTTTTGTCTGGCCCTAAAATGAAATCAAGTAGAAACAGTAGAAAGTACCCAGCTTAGAAAAAGAACCTAGACAGAAGAACAACCATGGCTGCTCCTTCTGCCATCCTCTCAGTTTCTAGAAATCTTAGTCCCAGGTTTGTGTTTGTGTCTGAGCCATCATTCAAAAAGCCGTTCATGAGCTTGGGAAAACTTTTAAGGTTTTGTCTGGCCCTAAAATGAAATCAAGTAGAAACAGTAGAAAGTACCCAGCTTAGAAAAAGAACCTAGACAGAAGAACAACCATGGCTGCTCCTTCTGCCATCCTCTCAGTTTCTAGAAATCTTAGTCCCAGGTTTGTGTCTGAGCCATCATTCAAAAGCCATTCATGAGCCATTTCCCATGGATTTCTGTAGTACCTTTTGATCTCATTCATGCTTTGGCTTCCTCAACTTCCAGTGGCAAGGACCTCCATGACCAAATTGTGCTTTTCTGGACAACAGCACAATAAACCAAACAATGCCAGGGACAGATGGCATTTTGGCTTGCTTCCCTGATCCTCTCAGTCCACCCACAGCTGCAGACATTCATGAAAGAGCCACAGATCCAAACATGCAAGCACAGACACCATGAGCTGAGCACGTGCACAGAAGACACATCAAGATCCCTGATCCAACCAGACACTTCATGTTAGTTCTGTTCATAACTCCCTCCTCTTTTATTGCAAACATAAATCAGAGAATCGAGTTGGAAGGTTGTCCAAAGGAAGATTGTTTTCCAATGAGGGTCGCCCACATTGCTTGTCCAAAGGCATGCCTTTGCTCTGCTGTGGAGCATGGTACTGCTGAGGCACTCCCAGCAGATGTTTTACCTGCTCTCAAAAACTGCTGGTGACAGAGGCTCATGCCCTCCACAGAGGGACCACTTCCATTCTCAAATATGATTGCAGTAACAAAGCTTACCCTAATGCCAGCTCCGTCTCCCTTACCACACTTTAGCCCAACCCTTCCTGCAGTGTTTCCTGCAATGATTTCTGGTTCCTTTCCCTGCTTCAGAGGGATAAAAAGGAGGAAGAGGATAAAAGGAGAACATGCAACCTGAAAGGGTCTTGGGCAGGAGGGCAAATCTCCCCGGCAGTCAGGCTTTCAGAGAAGGCTGGGTATCTTTTGAATGATGGTTTTGATCAAGCCTCACTGTGTCTCTCCATACCCACAAATTCCTCACTTCTCTGTCAGTCCTTCAAAGTGGATGGGAAGCATAGATAAGCTCACTCAGTTCCTTTGAGGTGGTGATCGGGGGCAGGAGGGTATTTCTTAAAGCTGTTGATAATGGAAGCCCAAGGCTTCACTCCATGGTCCTCCTCTAACACATGACATGAATGTATTCAGCTTGTTAGTACTGCAAAACATCCTATGGACCTAATGATGCAAAGCACTGAATTTTTGCAAGACAAAACAGCAACAGTGGCTGCAAATCAAGCATTAGCAAGAAAAGCCTTGCTGTAACAAAACAATTTCCAGACTGGAGAGCTCAGGGAACGTTATCTTCAGAGAAGTGTGTTTCTGAGTTGCTTTGATCAAACGAGTTTCAAAGGTGATTACAGCCCCATAAGCGTTTCCCTAAGCAGTATCCTGTGGAATGGGGAAGGCCAGAATTCAGGCAGAAGCTTTCCCCTGTACAAAAGCCTTGCCACTGACATTGTCAAGGGATCTGTTGCACTCCATTGTGTCCGTAATCTTCAAATTAAAGCTCCCTAAATCCACAATAGTCTAATAAACCACAAGCCTGTAACAGCCCCTTCAATTTTCCACGTTAATAATCCATGGATTAAGAGTCCCTCTGCTGCTACAATAGACAGAACTGATCTTCTCTACTGTGTCAATGACCCATGAATTATAGGGCTGTGTCTCAGATGGTTAGATAATACTTCACTCAAGTCCCCGCGATAGATTTTTCTAACAGGGCAAATTCAGGACTCCGTTTTGGAGTAAAAGCACATTGTGACATTCTCATTTGTGGGACTGCTCTTCCTGTTCCTCTTGGCAGTATCCCCACACAAAAGCACAACCCCCTGTTTATCATATCAATCCATTTGTTTTGCAATAAATGGCCCAGTTGCCTTTCATTTACAGCTGTACATTTAATAGGTCATATGAAAGCTTAATAAGAGGCACAGCTTCATAACCAGCTAATCAACTGATGCAAAAACCTTCAATTTTCTTGTAATAGGGTCTTATAATAACCTGGAATATTTTATACGGATTTGTGGACAGCACTTCCTCACACACTTGTATCACTCAATAACCCTTTATTACACCATTTACTATGAAGTACCTACAGCGTCTCCAGCAGTCAAATCAGAGGGCAAAAGGAAGCAGAGTGGAGTCACTTCAGAACTAGTGCCCAAACCCATCATCTGTAAAATGCTCATCGACTTTTACTGATTGAGAGCAAGCAAGCTCCTGCAACAGCTGCATGATTTCACCTTTGCAAATACCACTGCAGCCGGCAGCCTGGGCTTTGTGCACGGATGGAAGTGCCTTGCCAGCCACTGGCATGGAAAGAAATGTGATGGGTAGGAGCAGACAGATTGTCTCTATGGCATTTTCACTGGGAAGCGTGCTCCCGATGGCACGTTGTCTGCTGGAACAGAATGCCAGTGCTACTTTTTTCCCCCCCTTTAATTTTTAAAGCAGAAACCTTCATATTGAACTCAAAGCCACACAACTCTTTGCACATTGTAGCAGGGCTGTTAAAGGCAAGGAATGCCTGTTAGGTTGGCCAGCCATGTCTCCAGCAAAGCCTGTTTCATAGTATATCTTTTACAGTGTTTGGTCCAGACTCCTGTTGCTTGGGACATTTAAAACCATACTGTCAGCTCAGTTAGACATGGGAAGGGGCTCTGCAACTGCAAATAACATCCAAGTTACTTGCAGGTAACTTCAGCTACTTCCATATCTGCTGCCGCATCTTAAAGTGTATTGAACAAGAAGTTTACTTTAATTTTGCCCTTCACAAGGCAATAAATCATCTGGTTAAAGTTAGACCAATAATGCTTTGAGGCAGGTAAAGCTGTGGCCATGACTTCAGGGCCGGGGTGATTCCCAGTAAGGAAGGATCCATTACCTGCTGAGGAAATGTATTTGCTGATTCTCTGGTTATTCAGTCAGTGAAGGTCAGTTTTGTAAATCATCCCTAGTAGCTATGAGAGTCTATTAAATAAAATAGTCCCAAATAAAGACATGTTAACATCGATTCTGGAGCTTAACTCCACTGTTAAATCTTTCAGTGTCAGAAAGATCAGTGCAGCATATATAGGCAATTAAAATTACAGTCAAAATAATAGTGGCAGCAACCACTGCGGTGGCTGATAAAGGATGAAGATAAATCTATTCTGATGCAATGAACAGAGGGTTATAGGAAGGTAGAACAGTAATAGATGATGTGTTTTTATTGTTTTTATAGCAACTATGAAAACAAATGTCAAGCCAAAGTGAAGTAAGTTTTGTGCTGCTGGCTACCACGTGAGATGTGTTCCTGCAGCAAAAACCTGCAGTGCCACAAATAATTGCATTCACCTCTAGCTGGGTGCCTGGTTTTTCAACAATCAGAATCTCACCTCTTATTTCACCCCGGTGGAGATTTTCATAACTGACTTTATCCTCCTTTAGAAGATGATAAAACAAGGCTCCAAATTGCCTATACATATCTTGAGCTGCAGCTCAGATTTGTGAGGCCAGATGTACTGCACTAAACAGAAGAAAAAAAGAAACCTGACCCATTTGCTTCATGGAGAGGCACTTAAATTTTGTCATTGGCTCATTTCCTTTTGCAAACAGGTGTAAGAACAATAACTGTATTGTCACTAGCCAGCATACAGAATAAATAAAAGGAACAAGTCCATGCTAGCTGAGTCGTGTGCAATAGAAAGTGTTGCTTTATCTCCTGCAACTGCTGGGACCTGTGCAAAGGGTCTCCCCTGATTTTGACACAAAGTCAGCATTGTCTTCTGAACCCATCTCAGCCTTTAAGTTGACCTTGCAGTATTTTTCTTGGTTGTCATGCTGAGAGCAATATTTATCTTGTTATACTATCTATACAAAGTGGACTATTTTTACATAAGGGAAATATCAAATGTCAAACATCTGAGAGTCCAGAGGGACCTATACATGGGCCTGGCTTCCTGCTCCAGAGATGGGGCAACCCTGCTTACCCCAGCAGGAACACCATGCCAGTGCTGAGCTCATGGTGGCCCTTGGACGTTCCTGTGGTACAAACATCAGTGGCATCTAATGCATTCACTCATTCAGCCCCCATTAGAAGGGTAATTGGTAATGCGAGACCTACAGTAGCTTCTCAGGTAGAGTAAAATGCTTTTATTCCCATTTTACAGTAAAACACTAAACTCATAGAAGTAAGGGCAAGGCAACACATGCAATTACCACACGAATAGCAGAGCCTGTCACTCCTCTCATGTGGAGACAGTCCAATTCCCAGGGTGGATGAGGCCAAGAGAAGCACCACTAACATGCTCCCTGGTCAGGTGTGGGTCTGTTGGAGATGAGGACAGCTCAGGACAAGCCCAAACCCCTTGCAGCAAACACACTGTGCACACTTTAGGTTGTGTGAGCTTGCACACCCCTCTGTCTCCTCCCGCCTCCAGCATATTCCTATGTGCTCTCAATATACACACAGCTTGTTAGCAGCTCCACAGGGGTCCCAGGAGCAGTGAATGAACAAAAACTGGGATTGTATGATCATAACAACCAGCTCAGTTTCTTCTGCCTTCTAAGCTCCCCTCCTTAAGCACAGGAGGAGTGGCTCCTGAGGAAAAGCCATGAATTTTTTATTTCCCTTACCAGAGGGTGATTTTGCTCAGTCAAAGCTATATACATTGTTCCTCGTTACTAAGGCAACAGGTACTTTACAAATGCTGATAATACATAAACTAATACAAGTCTGGAGTTTGCTCTTTCTTTCCAGTGCAGTTAATAACCCGTGTGGATGCTCTGGCCGCCTCCCTCCCGCTGGGATAAATGAGCACTTCAGGAAGTATTATCTCCCTTCCAGCGCGGACTCTGCGGTGCCCACACAAAGACGAGGCACTGAACTGGGGAGCTGGGCCACTATTAAAAGGCAGAGGGGTTTCCAAAAGCTCCAGGGAGGAGTGGAAACACCACAGAAATCTGCTGCAGCACTGCTGCCTTCCTAAAAGCACCAAAGGATTCTTAAAGCTTGCTGTCCAGAGGGGACACATCGCTTTTACAGTCCCATAAAGGAAATCCTGGAGCACAAACTCTTTAGTCCCAAGTCATGGCCCCATCATCAGCATCAAGAAGTAACTGGATTAAAGGCTGTTTGTTAAATTCCACCTCACTCCTCCTCTCATATGCCAGCCTCTTTGATACACACGCCCAGTTATTAAGGGAACACGCCTGGTCCCCACTGCTCTTGCGGTGAGAGCAGGGTTAAAATGCTTCACTGGTCTCCTTAATCCCTCTCACATGACTTAACCAACACCAGTGGGGGAGAAGGACCCGAAGGTTTTGCCTCCATGACTTCAGGGAGTCAGGGAGAAGTGATGATTCAGTATTGCAGTTGTGCTGGATGCTGTGGGAGCTGTCGAAAAGTTGCAGAAACTATGAACACCAAGTGCGCCCAACAGGTACCGGGGGCTGCATCTGCAAAGCTCATGGGCTTAAGAGCTGCTCCCCCCTTAGCCCTGAAACCTGCTTTTTTCACTATTCAGCACTGTTTAAAAATGGAATCAGAAATGGCAAATAAGAATTTAAAACACAGACTTCTGCTCCTGCCTAGAGCTGCTGCAGCATTAGTTCAGTGACTGGGAGATGGTTGCTGTGCAGCAACAGAAGGAAAAGCCAACAGGAAAGAGGAGCAATTGTGCACTGCTCTGCTGGGTTCACTCCTCCTCAGCACACCTAGCTGCAGAATTTCATTTTCAAGAGCAACTGCCCTGTTAGAGAAAACAAATAAGTGGCCTTATTTTTGGGAACTGGGGATAGCCCAAAATGGAATAGGCTAGTAGGAACTCAGAAGAAAAGACAGCCCAGAAAACAAAGCATTTCAATACCTAATGACTGATCCTTTTTTTTTTCCTTTTCCTGTTTTGAGGATTTGTTTTGTTTTCTTTTTTTGAAAACAAATTGTAGTGGTATATATTCCAACTATTTTATGCTTGCTACCAGTCAGCCCCTTTTCCTGATGATCTAACAATAACACAAATAACTTAAATAATGTATGTTTAACTTCCTTCCAAAAGCAAAACACAGGATGGGTAGTGTGCTCTCTTTCAAAGAGCTTTACAAGCACAAGAGGAGGACAGTTTTACAGACCCCATTCTTGCACTGGATGAGTTGCTGCTGCAAGACAAGGGTCTTTTATAGAAATCCCAGCAGTAAAGTAAACATTTGAAATAAATCTAAACAAGAGTTTAGTTGTTGAGGAAAAGACAGTCATCTGTCAGCACTGGGCAAACAACCTCTTCCTAAGAGTGGCCTTCCACGGTGCTGGACTGGGACTTCAGCACTTGGATTTAACCACAGTAGTCTGAGTCCCTTCTACTTAATGAAAGGGCTCCCCACTGTATCAAATTTGCAGCACTGTTGGCTGCTGGAAAGGTTATTCATTTGCCAAATGGATGTTAGTAAAACAAACCTGGGTTCCAAGTCTCAGGAACACTGAAATATGCTACTAGAGATTTCCCCAAGAGAAAACACTGTGAGCTTACCAACTCCCATTGAAAGCCATTAGCAGATGGAGCCTGACCTTCAGTTGTGAATTCACAACCCTCCCATTTTATTTCTCCAGACCTTGCCTGAGCTACCTTCTAACCCAGTCCAGCCTTTTGGGGTAGACATGGAGACATATGGAACAAACAGGTGGGCTGCCAGGCTCACAGAATAGTGGTCAGTGATCTGAAGCTCTGCTGGTGGCCGATCATCGGAGGAACTCCTCACAGTTTGACACTGGGGCTCACTGTGTTTAGCCACATAAACCTAGCTATGGATGGAGTGTGCTTTCAGCATGTTCACATATGATACTAAGTTGGTGGGAATGGCTGATATGCCAGAGGGAAGGGCTCTGTTCAGCTACATCTTGACTAGCAGGTGAAGTCAACTGACAGAAACCCCATGAAACTGAAATCCAGCACAAACCCCTACACCTGAAGAAATAATCCCCATATGTGCTGCAGATTACCTAAATAGAAAGCAGCTTTGCAGAGGAGGTGGGGACTAGGTGGACAGGAATTGAGTGTGAGCCAGCAGTACACCAAAGAAGGTCAACCACCTGCTGCAATGAACTTGCAAGATCTTAGCCAGCAGGTCAGAGGAAGCAACTGTTACCCTGTATTCCCATAGTAAGGGTACCTCAAGAAAGACAAGGGCTGGAGCACAGGACAGACTCAGAAAAGCATTTGTACTGCCAGGAAAAGAGACCACTGAGGGTGGGTTTATCTAATTACTCTCTCCAGCTACCTTTTGGGTGGCTGTAATGAAGACAAATGCAGATGGTCCTGCTTTGTGCATGGATTGGTCTAGATGACCTGCAACTTTTCCTTCCAGCCTCAATTTTTCAATGATTCTATGAAACCATTCCAGTGAGAATCATTTACAGAACACAACACTTGAAGTAATTGACTTCCGAAGGATATATAAAGCTTGGTTCCATCATAAACTCAAATTATAAGAAAACAGTCACAGGGCTGCTTCTCATCTACCAAGTCATTCTCTTGCCTCGGGGTGACTTGCCAACACAAACACCTGTTTTGTATGGATAGAATGCAACAAATAGCTGACCCATATCTGTAATTAATCTTGAGGGCGTTTTGATTTTTCAGAGGATTAATGCACCCTGTGTCCTTAATAAAAAACAATAAGCCAAAAAAAAATCCATCCCTTCTTGAAATCAAGTAAAACCTAAAGCAGATGGATAGACAACAGTTGCAAAACAAACAAATATTCCATGGTTCAGCTCAACTTCAAATAAGTTCAGCAATGAAAACCTGAGTAAGCAAAGATAGCGTGTTACCTTTGGCAATGTGCATGGCTTCAGCTTTGCAGTATCATTTCTGATCTATACAGTCAGCTAATCAAAAATGACTATTTGGATTCTAATCAAAATAAACCTCCAAATTACCTCAGATGTAAACCATGGCTGAGACTGAAACGTCAAGGATCTGAAAAAGTTCTTTTCAAGTATACCCTAGTTCAGTCAACCTCGTGCCAACAGATCGTGCTCCAGTCTTTGGTTACACGGAGCATGTGAAAACTAATAGGAGAAAAGTGGCCTCCCAGCCCCATTTCCCACTCTGCTTTATCAGAATGACACCATTTGACCTTGGCAAGAGCCAGGCACAATCCAACATGCCCAGGAAATACCAAGACAAGGACATTCTTAGAGTTCTTTCTTCACGAGGCATGTGTCATAAGCAACACTGATCCAAGACTCAAACCAACATGATCCTTCACAGAGAAGTCTTGAAGCAGCTGGAATCTGCAATATATGGTGCCTTACTCTCTCTTTGCATGAGCCTCCCTCCTCCTCAAGATATGCTTTTGAACCAATTGTTCTGAATTTCTTGGTTTAGAAATAAGTTATCATTTATCAAGAAATAATTCTTTTCTTGCCCTTCAGATTTTCAGGTGTTACCCAGTTTCTCTGGCAGACAAACAAGAGTGACAGCATTTGTATTAATAAGGCAGAAACACTCTGGGAAATCCATTGCTGGAGTATATGGAAGAGGGGGGAAAGGGGTGGAGAAAGAGACCATGAGCACTTTATTCCCTGGATGAGACTGGGATCATCGTACAGACCCTTTACACCACGATTCCTGGAGGTGTTGACAGGCACAGACAATTTTGCCTGGAATGGAGGATGTGGGAGGGAAGGATTAGTTACAGCCCATGTTAGTGCCTCAGACCTGCCTCAGACTGGAAAACCTCTTCTGTGGTTGCTGTTGGAGTGGCTCCGGGGGAAATCCCTGTCACCAGATATTCAATTTATCCTTTTTCTCACGCTTTTCAATATCTACCAGCAGCACAATGTCTGGCCCACACAGATGCACGAGAAAACAAGTTTCTCCTCACAGTGCCCCAGCCAGCACGAGGCCATCTGTAGCATTTCTCAAACATGTATCTCGTTGCAATGTTTTTGGTATTTTGGTACCAGGCTCTGACAGACACAGCTGAAGTTTCAGCGTATTAGTCAAACTCCTCCACACCCCATCAATACTGATCTTCACACACAGCTACTTTTGTCTTGGGGATTCCTTGAACTCTGTGTCCTGAGCCTACTAAAATTCCCTTTGTTCCTCAAACCTTGAGAGACAGACAGGACTATGGTCCTTGTGAGGGGTGCTGAGCATACATCCTCTGAAGAGGAGCAAGCACTGAGAGCTGGACACTGAGAGTGTGGTTGCATTACTACACTAGGAAGTGCATTAGTGGTAGGATAAAGCCTAAGCCATGCAACGTGAATAACAGTGAAAAACAAGGGTAAGGGATCTCTTAACTGAGTATGAGTTCTTTTTTTCCCTGGTTCGTGGCCATGTCTGCAATGGAAAATGAGAAACAAGGGGAGAAAAACACAGCTTTCCTTTCTCTCTAGATATCAGGAAGACAAAATATTTCTGACAGCTTCACTATCCCTCCTAGGTCTCTCCAGCTGACTGCAAACTCAATTTAGAAGAGGAACTGGAGGTATGCTGGCCACAACAATGTGTATTTTCCTCCTAACACCAGGTCAGAGTACCCAAAGCCAGAGAACAGAGTGCTGAAGCCCCATCCACCCATCCCAACCACTGCTGTTTTCTTCCCTGCTTTTATTTGCTGCTGCAAGACACTGCTACACCATTGCCTGCAATCAGATATGTTGTACACATCCACATGAATAACAGTTCCTTTGATCTTCAAAAGAGTTCTACTTCTTTGATTATGAGTTTATCAGGAGCACATAGTCAGGCTGCAGACACATGCAGTTTAGTCTTAACCCATTTTGATTGCAGGTACACAGCGAGCAAGTGTTCTTTATGCTGGATCCAAGTATTTATTGAGATAAACTGCCTTAGCTTTTCCAGGAGAAAATCTTTCTTGGCAGGTGTAACAGGGTGTGTTTGTCAAGATATCAAGAGCCATCACAGCTAATAAACTACCTGCACTGTGACTTTTCCCTCAAGATGAACTTTCAAATAGTCCATATGCCATGTCAATCCCAATACCAGTGTATTAAACGTACAGCATCTTTACACATGGTTTGACTCTCTGGCCATGTCTAAGCAAAGGGCTGCCAGAAAAAAAAAGACCAAACCACAACACTAGTGAAATTTACCATAAGGGCTAGGAATGGATGTTTCTCCTCTTTTCACTCACATCAATCTGCAAACAGAAAGGCAGAGAAAGTAACCTGCAAGTGGCCCCACAGAGAGAGGTAGAGCCCATAAATGAAAAGAAATGGAATATCTGTCAATAGAGAGAGTTGAGAAGTACCACAGAAGTAAATAATTACTTTGCATCGGTATTTGATAGCTGATTTGGTTCCTGATCCATATGGATGTGCTGGCAGAGCAGCCTAGAACACCTGCTGCTGTTTAGGCAAAAAGCATCACAACAAGGGCAAAAAAAGCTGTTGGCTATTTTGTGTTTGCAAACCTACAGCTAAGGCTATGGAATTGAATTGATTTTAATAGCAGCCTGCTCAGCTCTTCGTTCATTAGAAGGGGGTGGATAGCACAATTTCATCACCTGCATCTCACACAGTATTCCAAGTGTGTGGGGGAAGAGGGACTTGCTAAGCCACCTTCTGTGGCCATGCCCTGCCCTCTGCTCCCCTTCCTGCTCCCTCCATGTCATCACTGCTTTCTCCAGTTTTCTCCTGCTAGTCTAGGCTCAATGAGCTCTTTGTGTTTCTTTCCTGTGGGCAGCATCAAACCAAATAGAAAATGGACTTTCCAAAAATATTCAGAATCAGAAAAAACAGACCTGATTTTTTTTTTTTTTTGAAAGAGTAATAATCCCTTCCATAGCAGACAAGGGAGGACCAGATTTTTCAGAAGAGTTCAAGATGCTTGTTTAATGTATCCAAATGTCTTAAAAAAAAAACTGGCCCTCATTACAACATTAACACCTGGAACTGACCATGCTTGGTTCTGGATGTCTGCTCTTAAAAGCAACAATAGCTTGTGGGTAATTCCGTTTTGGAAGCAGAAGCCTTGATTTATGTGAACTCTATGCTAATGGAGAATTACTTCCAGTTTGTTACAGATCTCAGCACTGAAATGAGGCAGTTTTCTTGCCAAATTCGGGCCCAATGTGATTCCAATTGAATGGGTTTTGAAGAGCTCCAGTCCTTTTTATGATACTGCAGCATGGCTTGCAAACCAGCTTTTACATGTTTGGGGTTACCCAGCACTACAAATTGTTGTTTTATCAGATGCAGCTGACTGAAAAATGAACAAAACACTCCCTCTTTCCTCCCACTCTAAAAGCATTTAAAATGTGGTGTTTCCGGGAACCTGGCTGGGTGGAGGGAGTTGGCAGAGTAGATTGTCCTGTATAAAATATGGAGGGGCAGATGTTCAGCTGATCTCTTTAACAGATACAACAGTGACATGAGGATGACAGCTCTATTAGATTTCAGGAGGTGATGTGTCACTTGTGCAGTAGGCTACTCCACATCTTCATAAAAAGCACTTTTTATGGGGTGAGATGAGAGAGATCCAGATAAAAGCGACATAAGAATGCTAGTCTGCCATAATCATGAACTCGATTAAAGATTTGCTGGAAATCACATTAAGTAGGAGCTCAGATCTTCAGATCAGCTCTGTGGCATTCCCAGCTGGCAGCAGAGCCTTTCTGCTTGCAGGCCACTGCTCCTTGGTGCACCCTCTTGCCTGGTGCTTGCACCCAGCCATAGATGGTACTATTTTCAGAGGCAGACTGCCCATGGCCCAGAGCATTGCTCCACTATGGATGTTTAGAGAAGATCCAGGCTTGAACTAGGAATACCACAATAGCATGGTGTTGCTAGTGACAGAACCCAGGCTGGAAATCCATAAGATCCACAAGGCAGGAGCAGCCTAATTTCCAATGATGTCTGCTCCTCCATACTATTAGTTTTAACTACCTCAGTATTTGCTCTTTGCCTGTGACCTTCTTCCACTTCAGGTTGCATTTCCTTTTCTAAATGTCTTTTTTCAGCTCTTGAATACCAGGTGTTTCTCTTTCTTCAGCTGACACTCAGGCTGTGCATCAGGCAACCATCATGACTTGGCAAAGGTTTACTGGGTCAGTGGAGGAAGACCCTCAGATCCAGATTTTTGCTATTAGAGTTGTCAGTCACACAAATCCTTAGAGACTGCAAGAGTATGAAAATTAAATCTACAGACTGAATTATCCTGCCATTTTTTTCCCCCATCCCTTAAGTGCACATGTGGTCTTGTCATCTTGTCATTTTTATCATTGTTAGTGACGGTCCTCAATAAAATAGTGAAGAAAACCATCAAATTTCTCATTCCTGCTACAAGCTGGATACCAGATATGAACTCCTTAAATTGCAGTGACTTATTCTGCTTCATCTGTCACATTGTTGCAGAGAATGTTTATGTAGAAGTTTAATTAAAGCAGCTTTAGGTTTTAGTTGGGTGTTGCTTTGGGATTTTTTTTGTTTGTTTGCTTTTAAGTACATAGAAAAAGATAGGGGAGTTTTCCACCAGGACAAACCAGGGAAAGTTAACCAGTTTACCAATTTCAAACTCCAGTAATACTACATTGAGACTCCTATAAAAATTTAGACCGGCAACTTGGAGCACACAAGGAGGATTATGCCTCAGGCAATGAAGTACGAAATGATGTCCTGATATCAGGTGGGGCTACCTGAAAACTTCTGCACCCTGCCTGGCAATCAGTCAAGTTGGAGGGGAAGGTGAAACTGACCTAGTCAGTCTGAGCTGTAGATCTCAGTCCTTGGCCAGTCACACTTGGTGATTAGGAACCAAAACCCTTGGAAGAGCCCCTGGAAAGAGTATTCTGTTGATAGCTATGTGAAATGAACAGCATTGCTTTTTCAAGGCAAAATTCCCTTCTACTAAGCTTTCAGTCCAAAACCCAAACACATGAAAACTTTGTCTTCACATGCATGAGTATTCTTCAGCAACCTCCTTTTTGCTAATATTAACATAGCACCCTATTAAAACAGGCAGAGAAATGTACACAATCCTTTTTTAGGAAAGAGAGAAAGCAGATAATAACCACCTGCATGTGAGAGCTGTGCAAACACATCACAGTGTGTGGACCTAGAAGGTGCATGCTGAGGATGGCTACACAAGAGTGCAGGCAGAATCTCAGTACATCTGTTGTAGATGTGCACGACCTGTACTGAAAGAAGAAACTGGTGCTCTTTTAAATGACTAATCAACAGCCTGGAGTTTCAGGTATGATGAGTAAGTTGCTTATAAGATTTTTGGTTGTCTCATTTAAGATGACTTAAATGACCTAAGCAGCTGGAGCCCTCCACCCTTGCTGGAAAATCTGCTTCAAGCTGGGCCGTCTTAAATAGTGTAAATAACTCAGAGGCACTAACTGAGAAAACAGTTGGTGTGTTGCAAGGCTAGGTTACCTGGGAAACTCTAATAGCAAAGGACAGGACTCTGGATGATAAAGTCAGAAAAATCAGTGGGCTGAGGTCTTCCAGCGTTCCTCCTGGGCTGCCTGTCTGCTGCTGAAAGTCAAAACTTGTTGTTTGTTTGGTTACAGGTGAACGTGAAGTGGGTCTTTGCAACTTAGAGCAACAGATCTGAGTGTCCTGCGTACGGACATCACTGGTCAAGACCCATCTCACTAAAAATACACCAAGTTTAATCTTATTTTCACTGGCCAGCACTTTTATCAGTCTCCAGATGCATCAAGCATCCCTCTAACCACTTTGTGGGTTGAACCTGCTCTCAGTCTCTCCTGACCTTTCCATCATGTGCTGAACTCAAGTACTGAAAGGTCTAAGCTTTCCAGCAAGCCAGTGCAGACTTAAGTGTGCCCCATCTAGTCTGAAGAAATAACAACTTTAATCAATAACAAAATCTGGTGATAGACCCATTCTGGCAAGTATGAGACATCCAGCTCCACAGCCTAGTCACATCTACTCATGATTGAGAGCCTGGAGTAAGTGGGCAGCTGACAGAGGCACCTCAGTTGAGTTTCCCACCTTTGATTCTCCGTGCTTAGAAGTTTGTTTCCAGGTTTCTAAAGCTTAGACAAGCACACAGTGTCCATGCTAATGAAGCAGTAATGATTTCTGCATACCGACTAAGTCACTAACCTGTTCTATTCTGTCTCCTGGCACACGTCCCAACACTCACATTTGTTTAAATTATTACTTTTATGTACGAGTTGTACAACTGTAAAGCTGCATCTTTCTTGCAGGTTTGTACACTACCCCACTGGTGCTGGTTTCCTGAAGAACCCAAGAGTATAAGTATAGGAAATGTGTAAAATGTCAAGGTCGTTTTAGTGGTAAGTTTCTTTTCCAGTCTGGCTTGCAGGAGAAAGGTAGTCCCATTGGGGGAAAAAAAATGAACATATGTACTCAGTAAATTTTTGATGCTTCATGAAAAAGCTTGGCCAGGATGCAGCTATGGCCACTAGCCCAAAGTAAAGCTAGTGGGAAAAAATTTCTCATACACAAACTAAACAGTTTCAAAGATGAACTTGAGGCCTTCTCCTGAATAGATGTCCAAACCACATTAATTATTTCATGCACTAAGTACCCAGACAAAGAAAGAAACAAAGTTAGGCTGAAAAACCTGAAACCTCCCGAAAACTTCTGTATTAAACTTGTAACATTATAAAGGTATCTTGCCACTGACATGGAGACCTGCAGAGCATGGGGCACCATCAATGACATATGCAAAGGGATGTGTACCCACACTGTTTGTATGCCACTACATGCCATGTTCTCATACAAACCTCCTTCAAATGCAATAAATGACATTAGAAAAGCTTTGCAGGGATAATTTGAGAGATCATGAAAATAGCCCCATATGCCATCTTTTCCTCAAGGGTAAAATGTTGGGCAAAAGACCTTGCTGTGGATGTTGATGGAAGGTACATCAAAGCTACAGGTAGCCAAAATAAAATATTTTCTTAAAGAAACTCCAAACAAGCAAAACCCACATAACCCCCAGACACCCCCAAGGAGCGTCTCAAAACTCAAGTCTCTGTCATTTGAAACCAGGCAGATGAAGAGTTTGTGTTCCACCCCATGCTTGGTGTCAGTTCAGCCAAGGGGCCTGGCCCACAGTGAGGGATTGCAGCATTAATCCCTCACAATTCTAACAAGGAGCAGTGGCACCATTTTGGAGAAGAATGTTTTGGTTGGTAATGAAATATTATTGTGCCTATAGGAAACAGAAATTTGGGCAAAACAATAGAATAACTTTCACTAGGACTGTCCAGTATTTTTTTTGTTAAGGAAACGATTTAAATTGAGCTTTTTACCAGTCACAGCAGAGCATCACTTCTACCTGTATTCTGCTTGTAGTGTGACCCTATCTCCACGATGAAAAGAATAAAAACCAAAACAAAAGCCAAAACAAAACACTCCAAACTCATCTCCTGACACAAAATTTCTTTCCCATGGCTTGGTATCTCAGGCACAGAGTTTTTTTTTGTAACAAAGGAGGAAAGAACAGCTATACCCATTCAGAGCAACTGAGATTTGGCCCTCAGACGTTCAGAAATCAAAACCACACAGCAGATGCAATTTTGTCTCACGGCATAAATAAATATCCAACTTACTACAAGAATGTCCCAATGGAAAACTTTTCTAGAAATAAATTTCAACCAGAATTCATTTAGTTTTGCAACAGATGCTTTGAATTTGAGTCTGCTTGTTCTCAAAAGCATGAGACAACAGCTGACTGTAAGCCATATTTTCCTATCACCCCCATTCTCATATCAATTTATAAGCTGCTGAATGAAGTTAAGAATAGAATCGAGGTTGTGTTTAGGATTTACAAACCATTTGGAAGAATTCAGCCTGCCCTGACTTTATTTTGTTCTCGTCACTAAGACACGTTCATTAACTACTGTTAAAGAATCTCTGAGCAGCTCCTAGGGATCATAACACAAGCTATTAAAAGCCTTTTGGATCCAAACAGTAGTTAGTCAACACAAATCTCTCTTTCCAACTCCTGACAGGCATCACATAGGCAGACATCAAGAAGAACTGAGTATTTGATGAAATTTGTACCAAACAATCTGCGAGCAGCAGAAAAGCCACATAGCTCCAGTGTTTGCACTGGGCTTAGCTGGGGGGCACAAGCTGGAGGAGCTTCTGATGTACCACCACGAGATTAACATTCAGTATCTTTAATTATTCCCTGGAGTATTTGAAACACAAACAAAACTAAAGCCTCTTGAATAAACGTTGCTTATAATCTCGAGCAGAAAACAATGTGGGAGTTAACGTACATGTAGAATATAATTTTAAAACTCCCTATTTTCCTGCTTCTTTGAAAGGGTGCAAATGAGAATAGCAGTCTTCTCTGCTCTTCTAGTTATCTGTCAGAAGGAAATGTTTCTGTGAATGCCACCAGCTGTTTTATATCCTAATTAGAGATTGGTTTGTTATTGGTACTTGCAGAAAAATATATTTTACTGATAACTACAGAGTAAATATTTATGCCTATTAGCCACAGCTAGAGAGAAATAGTTCAGAAACAGCTTTAATCAGTTGTTATTCTACCTGCTAGCAGTGTAGCTGTTTGAATTACCATGAATGTTAAATAGAAAATCAATGAGAGCAAGGGAAGCTTCATACTTGCTCTCTCCGAAGAAAAGGAGCTACTCTAGCCTAGCTTTTAGTGTTCTCTGAGATTTTTTTAATCACAAAAATGTGCTGAAATGAAAATGCTGTCAGTGAAACCTGGATGGCTGCTGTCTGCAGTACCTTGTATGCATTTATTCTACCTGGCAAATGAGTTCATTTCAGTGTTGCTGCTCTGTGAGTATAATTTGTTAGCAAATCTGTCTGCTAGGAACTTCACACAAATAACATGTTTTGTGCAAATATTGGAGCATACTAATGAAAGACAACATTTACATTTACAAAATATATTCTTTGAAACTGAAATCCACATGACACAACCACTTATCCAAGGTTAAATTCATGTATACTAGAGTTTTCATAGAGATCAGAACTGCTGCAAAGCTGACTTACTTGCAGCCCTTCAGAAAATAATGGCAGCATGAACTTCCAGTAATTTATATCTGAGAAACACACTTGCTTACACCCTGAGTTTTAAGCATATTTTCAGATCTTTGTAAAACGTGTTTAAATTCTTAAAAGTACAGAAATGATAGAGACTTCATGAGATAAGAAAAACCTAACGAGAAATATTCACTCAATTGGAAAGTTATTTAAAACTAGCAATACACAAAATTGCTGAGTGAAAGCATGGCCTGTTAATCTTCTCCTAGTTCTCATAAAAAAAAGTGAAAGCAAACTTCAGCTAAAATCTGGTGACATATATTGAGTATTCAAATCATGAGTGAAAATACATACTTTGAGGATTTCTGAAAGTGGAAACTGTGTGTGGGAAGCAATAAGAAATCTTTAAAGTAACTACGAAGTTTTTCTTTAGAGTAATTATTTCCCCCTGCTTTGCAGATCTTCACACACTGAAGACATTTGTCTCACTCTGATCAGTTCCACTTTTTTGAATGACTAAAAATATAGAATAATAAAAAAAAATATAATGGGAATGAGTTTTTTTTTTATAAGGGTGATAACCTGCTCTTACTCTTCCCTATCAACTACAGTACATCTCAACCCAAAGAGCTTGTAAACCAGAAGGATCACAGAAGACAACAAGCCTGAGACACAGCTCTTGAGCCAATACTTGCAGACAAAGATCATTTTGGTACTTCTGTTCCAGTAAAGCTTCTGTAATTATATTATTCATTATATAACAATGTCCATGTAGTGCACATATTTAAGTATCCTAAGGGATCAATACTGTTGGAAAAAAAAAGCTTATACTCCTCAGCCATGCATTTATGACCATACAAATGTAATGTAAGGATGAGCTCTTCTGTGCTGGAGACAATGCTAAAATGTGTTCAAAAACTTCCCTTTGCCCTCCCCTGAAAAGATGTGTGCTGTTCTGGGAGATGTAGGATTTGCTCTAGTGCTGGCAAACATATAGAGGCAGATTTCCTATGGCTGCCAATGGCAGCACTGGAAATTGGATTTAAGTAGGAAATGTCAAAACTGAGTAGGAAGCTGATTTCAAAATTCCTATCCAGAAAAAGCATCTTGGTAGCCAGTTAACTTCCAATTACACTGTGTGCTTGAACCAGGGGTAAACCTTGTGGGTCTGATTAGGGAGCTGATTGAGCATGAGTAACCAATGAGAACAGATGTGCTGTCCACAGCTGTAACTACAGGCCCAGCTTGTAGCTCTGACACAGAACAACAAATAGAAGACCTGCTGGGAAATCTCATACCTTTAAAAATTAACATCTTCAACAAAAACTGTTACATTGTCATTGGGAGCATCCATGTATGGAGTCTAAAGGTTGTGGTAACCCCAGCTGAGACATGGCTGAGCACTGGTAGGACAAGATACCACTCTGCCAAGATGTTACAGGAACCATCAGACCTCTCATTCAGCTTGGGCTGCTGTTGTACCTGCACCAAGTCAGACGAATGCTGCATGGCAGAATGATCTGCATCCAGGTAACAGGCAACAAATCAGTGAATCTGCATGGCCCATTAACCCAGCTGCTGGGAACTGGTCCCAGGGAGAAGTGGTTGGTAGTGGGCATGCCTGAAGGCTGTGCTGGCTCCTGGGTTTACCAGCTGCTGGGGTGGTGAACACAAACCCTCTGAATGGGTTTGCATTTTCTTCCGGATATTACAACTACCCAAAAACATATCTTCATTTTTTCCCAGCCCAAATTCTACGTGTCTCCAAAGAGCATGACGCTGGTAACTGAAGATGTTTTTTCCAGCAGTGAAAGGCAATCACAACAAAGCAGTTCAAAAGAAAAGAAAAAAAAGTGCAGCCTCCTGACTACTATTGAACAACAATCACCACCCAAAGATTTTTCCAAGCATATTCCCATCCCCACACGTCAAAAATCAGGGCTTTCAAAAAACATCTCAGCCTTTGTTTTCCTTGGCGGCTTTCACTCTGAAATCTAGACTAATACAATCAGGCCATGAAACAATCCAAGCTTTTAGATTCTAGGAGGAAAGAATTTCCAACCAAGTCTGAGTTTGCAGATATCTACTCTCTGCCAGCACTTCCCTGCTTTGTGGGGCAATCGGAGAGCTTTACCCCTTTTATTCTCCCAAAGAACCTGGTTGTGCTAGGTATCAGAAGATATCAAGTTTGTATCAGGTATCTCCAGCCTTTCCTTACAGACATGGAGCATGCTCTGCACAAAGCCGTGGCACAAACACGAGATTAATTCCTGCTCCTCCTTGCTCTCCCTTTCTCCCATTGCTTCATTCCCTCCCCCTGCCCACCAAAACAGCAGTGCTGAATGCCAACACTGATCCACACCCTCCTTGTCTGATGGCTTCTTCAGCACCAAACCTCTAACCTAGGTTTTCAAGTTGTCAAATTAGCAATTAACTTGGTTCCACAGAATACTTTTGGAATGCTGAATGTGTTTATCAGGGAGGTATGTGGTCATGTAATGCTGGTATTCTGCTCTGCCAGTGAGCAGTCCTTCACAAGAGTAATAACTCATCTATCCACAAGAAATGCATAACCAATATTTCCTGCTCTAATTTAAGTCAGTTTTCATTAAGCCCTTTGTTTCTACCTTCTGAAGCAGCAAGCTTTGAACAGGGTATTATAAATTAAGAACATTTTACCTTCACCCCTCACAGAATAGGCTGCTGACTTCATTTAGAAAAAAATAAAATTAAAAAATGTAATCAGACAATGATGCTATTAAGGAGTTCCATATCATTGTAATTTGAAGTCATTTTCTAAATGGATCAAGAAAGCATAACTGAGAAGTGGCTCAGTAATACTTCAGACTGTTTAAAAATGAAATAATTTTCTTATTTTCATCTGTGATGCGTACACAGGCAATGATAATGATAGAAGGACAAAACGTCTTTAATAACTGTGTGATAGAGGGTAATAGAGTAAAATGGCTATTGTTGGCTGGGATTAGGATCAGATGGATGCCTCAGAAGGAAACCCTCAAGATGTGGCTGAACAAACACCAGGCACAAATACATGCAGAAATTCCACGAAGCACTTTATTAGTGGGGCTATTCACTGAATGGCAGCTGATAAGGTTTTCAATAACATGGACACTGCTAGTTGTATAATGCTCTGTAATCTAAACATAATTAAAAGTGTTAACAATTTTGTAGCCTTTATCTGAACACATTTTTCCCACATGCTTTAGGTGACCGGGTCATAATCCAAAGACAAGCAGCTCTCTTGTTTTACACTATTAGTCTAGCGAGTGGCAATTTTTTTCCTGTGCACAAAGGTCACTGTACCCCAGGCAACGTCTCTTGTCGGTATCTTCCACAAATGCAGGATGCACCAAAACAAACACAGATGGATTACATGTTGTCTATTAACCCAGCATTTCTCTTCCTTTCCTCCAATGCCAAAAAATAATTAAAGAGCATTTGTGTGTGCGTGGTGGTAATGCATTCACATAATTTGGCAATTATCTTGTCAGCCACCTTTATTAGATTCTCAGCACTGTAAATTGCTTTAAAGTACGTGCTACATGGTTCTACTATGCTTACCACAACAGCTTCTGCAATTGCAAGCTCAGAGATAAGTTTCAACAGTAAACAAGTTTTAGTGAAGTTCAGGATTTATTTAGAATTAAAGCTTTTTTTTTTTTTTTTCTGTTTAAAGTCAAGGAGCTAAATCTTTCCTGGGATGTTAAGTGGAGCTTTTTTTTTTTTCCCCCTCTTGCTTTGCTTTTTCAAGAGGAACTCTTCTAGACACATATGCAAATAGACCAATTTTGAAAGATGCACAGCGTCCCAAAGAAGCACAACAGCTTTTTCAGGGGATATTAAAATTAAGCTAAAAGAATAACACTCCAAATCAGGCAGGAAAGGAGGTCTAGAAGTCTGACTCTGTGGAAATCCTGCTTAAGAGAAGCCTTCACCCTAAACCAGAAGGCAGCGGTGGAAGACCTGGGCCACTGGCAGGGAGGGGCACAGGGGCACCAAAGCTTAGATCCTCCCCTTGGTGAAGTGCCACAGTTGGAGACACACAGCAGTAGAAAAGTGAGATTTTTGCGAAGAATATTTAAGTGTTACTTCATTCATCAGAACTAAGTGGTGGACTACAATGTCATCATTATCATAACCCAAAATATTTTTTTTCCTTCCCTTCATCCCAAACCCAGTGAATACAAAAAGTGACAGTGACAGCTCACAAAGGGTTTGGCTGGTTCCATTTCTCTCATGCTAGAGACACATTTAAAGGAAAGATTTATCTCTTTCCAGTTTCCAATGCTTACTGACACAGAGACAGACCATAAGAGCAGCATAGCTGAACTCAACGCTGCCACGCCGAGCTGCCTACAGTGCACATGAGCCATCCAAGCCTGCTGCTGTGCTGCTTCGGCACCAACAGGTACTTGGAGGGTAATTACCAGCTCCCTTTAATTTGCAAAAGCTTCTCATGAGCCTGGATAACTCAATGCACGATAAAACTATCTGAATTGTTTGAAGGTTACATTCATACTATAATGTGCACCTGACAAATGCAGATGCTTTTTTAGGGTTTATACTCCCCTATCCTTTTCCTAACATCTAGAAATGTGAAAAGTCTCTGTAGAGGATCTGGGTTTTTTGTTAACTATAAGTAAGACTGAATATACTAACTTTCCCCATGGAAAAGTTTCCTCCCTGGGTTATATACAGCCACATAGTCTGGATGCAAGAAAAATACAGATGTGTGAAGGGTAAGAAGAGTCTTGGACCTGCACACAGAGCCAGGCAATTTCAGATATATTACTAAGTGCCTTCTCCATCACCACTAACGTGGGGACGTTATGCCTGATTTCACAACGGAGCACAACTACAGCACTCAGTTTGCAAGGCTTGATTTCACAATGCTGGCAAAACCATACACAGCAGGGGCTAACACCCTCCTCACTCAACCAGGGCTCCATCAGCTCCTTGCCTGCGGGGAGCTACAGACACAAGAAATACGTCAGAGACAGACTGAGGCAACTTTGCGCTTCAAATGACGCACCGGAGCACAGCCCTTGAGTCTCCTGCAATCTTGGATGATGGAATAGGTATGATGACCTCAGGTGACCAGACTGGATGGAACACAAGCCACGTGCAAACGCTGGGGGTCCCCAAGAATGTGGGAAGATGTTGTATTATCCCTATCAAGTGTTAAAAGGTAAAGAAGACAGCAACTACAGGCACAGTCGGTACAATGGGGAGCCAGAACGGAAAGTCTCTGAAGTTGAGCACACCTGACTATGGCTTGTTGAGGAACAGAGCAGATGTGAGAGTAATAGGACTAAATCAGAGGCCAGATCTCTCCAAAATTCAATTTGTGGATTTAAATATAACCCCTTCTCTAAAAATTAGGGCCATCAGAGAAACCTAAGAGAGGAAAATTCATGGCAGAAAGACACTGAAGTTCAACAAACATACGGAGAAGCCATTTTCAAAGTTCATAGCTAAATACAGTTCAAACCATAGTTAACAAGAGTTCATTTCAGACATGAAGAAATAGCATTGCTTGTATATTTAATGGATATTCATGGAAATCTTGTAACAATACCACAGAGTTTCTCAACGTACAAATGACGTGGTATAACATTTTTCTTAGATGGACTAAATTATTATCTTTATGTGAATTTTACTAGTGACTTCTCTGGATTGTCTGTATCTGGAAGATTTTAATAGGAAGAAAAAAAAAAGAAAAAGAATAATTACCAAATTGGACAAAGGGTTTCCTTTCTTCCCCTTCCCTCAACTTTTGTTAAATGTTTTTCTTTCTACCCTGTCTGCTTTCTTCTTAAGAATGAAAAACATCTCTGCAGAGGTAGTCTCCCAGTTAGAATATTAACTTGAATATTAGGAACTGTTGCTTTGAATTCCTACCCTGTTCCAGGGTGAGTGATATTAAAGTGATTTACAAGTAAGGTGCTCAGGAGCCTAAAGTTTACTTTCATAAAAGGCTTAGGAACACAAACTGTAAAAAGCTTTTTGTTATCTAAAAATGCCAACATACACCTGGTGTTTCTGGTGCCCTGGAGACTTTAGAAAAAATCTCACTAGGACCATACCCAGTTTAGATAGGTAAAAATTCTATTTAGATAGAAAATGCACCGAAGTACTTGGGTACCTTGTCATCACAGCTTAACCTAGATGTTCTACATTTAAACAATACCACCTAATTTCCAAGGCCTGGATCCCAATGTCTCCACTTCCAGGTGAGTGTCCTACTCAACACGCTCCAGACTCCCTTTCATTCTTTTAAAAATTATTCAGTGAAAATCAGAACAATTTTAGCCAAAAAGACCACTGCTCTACTTACTTCACAGCAAATGATCTGGGGACGTCCAACAGGAGCATGACCCTGCTGTGGGCAGAGGATGGAACTGCTCAGTGGGGACTTATCAGCCAGAGGAAGGACCTCCCACTCCTGGAGATGGTGACCTGAATGAGCTGGCTCAAGGTTGCCTTCTCTGCCAATTTCACAGAGAAATACAGCAAGAGATTATTTTTCCTACAGTGTTTTGACCAGTTGAAAATATAGATGGTATTGTTTTGGTACTATGTTGAGTATTGCTAATACCAAAGCCACTGCTTCCTCTGTTTGTAAGGGGAGGAAATATTGTGAGCAAAACAGTTCAGCTTTTTCATTGCCATTACTTCTTTGTGTAAGCAACCATCACTTGGCATCATAGAGTATCATAAAAGGAGGTGACTATAACAATTGCTGATGTTTCACAACAAGAACCAATCTCAGCCAGCTTGCTCCCAGATTTTTATTTATTTCCAACTTGAGTCATATTGTTTCTAAAAGTGTTGTTTGTAGTTATGAGTCTATTAATACAACATTTACACCATTGTATTTTGACTACGACCCAGTGGATCCACTGGTAGTGTTGATGACACTTATGCTAGCTAAACAAATGGGCCAAAATATCCTCCCCCAGGATAAATTGTACCCTAGCATGACTCTCCTCTGTCCTGCTGAGATAGTTCAGATGGTAAACTTTGTCTCAGTGATAGCACTGCTTGGAAATGGGATTAAAAGGGAAAGAAACCACAATTGTAGAGCCTCTGCTAGAGGTCAGCTTACATATGCTTCCCTGTATGTATCTGGCAGCCTCAGAGAGGCAGATACATAATCACAGCAGTATGTGATCCGTATGGGAAGTTCAGACCAGATACAATTACACCATCAGGAAGCAAATAATCAGCACTCATTTGCAAAAAGCCTCATTAGGAGGGGACAGCCCTATACCTCCCCAATGATTTATAAGCTACAATTGTAATTACCTCTTTGAAACAGCAGAGAATGGCCTCTCACCAAATGTGCACACAGCACCCAGACATCACTTCTACCCTCCTCTCAGAAGACAGAAAAAGAAAAAAGAAAGAAGCTGATTATTTCATTCTAGCAACAAAGATCTTGCACAGAGGGAAAATGATTCACATAATATAATTTCCAAGTGGTGAGTAGCTCTAGGAGGTAACAGCCCTGACTTTGAACCCAAGGGGAAAAACCTAGGATACTGTCCAATAGACAGAAATATCTGCCTCAGAGCCAAAGGCAAGCCTGACTAGCAGCTCCCTTGTCCAGATAGCTGAAGCCTTTGAAGATGAAGGTATTAGCTGAGCTCTGACCTGGAGTTGTACCACTTTTCAACTGTTTATTTATGTTTGTACATGAAGAATAGATGAACAGTAGCCAGGGGACTGAAGAAGAGGAGGCGGCAGAATCAATTAAAATGTACTCAGGAAATTGCCAAAGAGAACAAAGCAAGTTAGTGAAGAAAAGATGGAGCAGAGGTGAAGGTCAGGATGAGCTACACGGTGCAAAACCCGGGCAGAGGAAGCAAAGATGACTGTATACCACCTTTGCATGACACAGCTCCCCACGGCAGCAGGTGCTGAGGATCTGTACACTGTGAGCTGAACCTGCCATGCATGTGGCACACCCCAAAAATTCCACTTGCCTCTGGAAGGAGGGGAAGGGACTGGAGCATAGCCAGCCGTGTGGAGGCCAGCCTGGCATCTTCTGGTCGTTGTGCTCCACAGAGCCACAGGGCAGCTTGCCCTAGGGTCAGTGACTGCCTTCTCTCAGCAATCTTACTCACCAACTTACTCAAGATATTCTGGTGGAGAATGTTTTGCTGCAATATTCCCAAGAGAAACAATGAAGTACCAACACTATTCAACCACCAGACTCAACAGTGGAGAGCACGTTGCAGGACATTCCTTGGTTGTATGATGCATTTTCATTGGTTTTGTGTTATTCACCCTCACGATACTAGCAAGGAAGGAAATCATACCTAAGATCTCTGCTTTAAACTGGACATTTATAACCACTACTTCCACACATCCCTGTCTGACCTGGGAGCAAGCAGACATTGCTTCCCCAAGCCACCCACTCTGCATGTTCCAGTATTATAACAAGAGCTTTTCTTTTGGGCAATAAAATAATGTGGGAGCTGGAATTAGCTGAGCGAAAAGCAGGGAAAGAAACAGCTCAGCTACAAGTCACTTGACATCCTCATCCTGAGGGCTTGCTAGACTTCTGCATATTTAAATTCAGACCCACCTTCATTAAATAGAGATAAGAAAGGATATCTCTCCTGCCTGAGGAACCAGCTTTCCTCTTCTGCCATACCACCTCCCAGATCAGCCACTTAACAGCCAAAATCTGATATCCTCTGACATGCTACAAGAGTTAATTGCATCATAAGATCTACATTAATGTCCCCAGAATTCATGCAGTGTCAGTGCAAGAAAAAAGGACTGATATAAGGATCATAATGTAGAACTGGAGCATAAAGTAGCAATCGCATTCTAAGCAACGTACAGCCAGAAATTCTTCTTTCCAAGAAACAGATGAGAAGGAAGGAGATGCTAATGTATGGATAGAATGGAATGAGCCATGGATAAGAGATAAGCTAAGCAAAATCTAATTCTAGTCTAAAGGGACACAAAATAGGAGATATTTCTCCATTCTGCAGTGTTTCAGAGGCAGTTAAGTGGAAGGAGCTGGTGGGAAGGATACCTACCTTGCCTCGGCCAGGGAACAGATGTATTCCCACCTGAGGACCAGGGGACAGAGCTAACACCAAGGCATAAATAAAGACTTGTGATATGCATAGTACCAAAAGCAGAGCTACTGACCTTGACAGGTAGTGAGGATAAAGCAACATGTTTTGTGAGCCCCTGTGTACCAAATCCATAGGAGAGAATCAAGCTTGGTACATTTGATAAAACAGAGGGAATTTTCTTTAAGCAGAGACTTGGAATTTTTATGGCACAGAAGAGGGTGTAACTTTCATCACTCAAGGGTTTGGCACAGCACCATCTCTAGATGGACAAAGAATCAAAATGGAGGGAACAACACAGAAAAAGAAAATGGATCTCCACAGCACACTGAAAAATAGAGAGTCTCTCACAAATACCAGAATGGGACATTCAGTCCTGAGCCTACATGAAAAGCCACAATTAAATAGTTCTGCCCAGAACCCTTTTTTCCAAGTGCAGAACATCTCACCCAGTCTCTACAGCAGCATTTTCCCCATCCCAGCTGTTCCAGCTGCTGCAACGTGGTCGCTCCTGGTAGTCGGTGGGAAGGACGAGCCAACGCCATGAGCAGAAACTGCATTTTTAGTACATTTCACCCAAGCACAACACCCTCTTGCAGAAACAATGTTGTGTGCAGAGACTCTGTACCCTCACTTCTTTTGCTAGCCATGAATCAGGGGGAAATCCATCATCCTTTCATTTTAATTAAAACAAAAGTTCAAGCAAAACCCAAGAAGATGTTGGGAAAGGCTCAGAACAGGAAAGCTATTAACAAATGCAACTGAATTAGTAGTTGTTTTCCCAAAGACCACACAATAAGGTTGTTTTGTTTGTTTTCTTCAAAATACTGCTTCAATGATGTCACACAAGCTGATTTAGAGCTTGTGGCCACTGCCAGTGACTTCAGCTAGTGAAGGACTGTGATGTACATTAATAGAAACCTCTATGTATGACTTGTGTAAGGTTACATCAGTTTCTACAGACACCATCAGATGTGTCCTGCTCATGAACAGATTCACAGATGGCTGCTTGGGAGTAGTTTCAAAAAAAAAACCAAACCCTGACACCTTCCTTTGACAAAGCATTGAAGGGTAAAGAAGGCAGATTCATCCCAGGCTCTGAATCAGAGCTCTCCTCTCTGGCCACTGACTGTACCCTTAGCAGGAGGAGACCTCTACGCTAGTTGTGCCATCTCTGTTCCTTGAAGGTCAGATGTCACCCATATGCCAAAAATTACTTTGTCTTCAACAGGACAGAAAAGAAAAAGCAGGGTGACTGCTCTACCTCTGGGGTCCTGCCTACCTTTCTATCCCTAGTAGCCTGAGGAACTAGCCTGAAGTCAGATGTAAGTGCTAATAATTCTCCACAGATATTTCATCTTGCTTGTGCGTGTGCAGGAGTCAGGCTTTGGAAGCCCACAGCAAATACTACTCGGGGGTGCTATTGAATAAAGTCATATAAAAATGCACAGGGCTTACAGCTTACAGCTGGACTGCAGCCTGTTTCTTGTAACCCTTGCAAATCAGAAACAAACCCTCTGTGCAATTAGAATGAAACAATATATCTAAAAAATCAGAGATTTTTACTGGCACCCTGTGGCTTGTGGACATAGTTCAAGAACATGAAAAATTATGTGCAAAATTCACATAGGGGCATGAGGGACTGACTTAACCATAAAATATGTCCATGGGATTCCATGGCTGTGACATACAACAGGGTGAGCAGGATGAAGGGGACGTTCTGAAGCAGTGAAATGAAAGAGGCCACCAGGACTCAGGCTGAGGGTGGGGACTGGCCTGAGGAAGCATCTAAAATTAATTCGGCTGATGAGAGAGGACTCTTCAGAACTTTCCTTGGTCTGTTTATCCATCTCTCCTCAGCTACGCAGGGACACTCAGTAAAATCACTGGGAGTTCACAGTGGATGAGTTGAGACTGCATCAGACCTCTGGGCAGATACTTTCATCCACAACTGAAGTTGTCCCACTGTAACTAGAAGGCAGTGCACCCTCACACCCTTCTAAAGTCACACTTGGGTAACACTGGCTTAGGTTGCCTGAATGCTCTCATGCAGGCAAACCATTAGACTTCTGCACAGACCCACAAGACCCGAGGATTTTCACAGTAACCACCACTCACAGGGCTTTGTGGCACAGGAAGGAGTTCCCCTCCCTAACTTCGAAGCAGTGACATGCAAAGAGGAGCATCTCGTTGTCACCACCCAAAAGGAGGCGAGCCGTTGGCTCAGTATTTTCCGCCTCCCTGGGGAGTCACAGCAAACCCCTGAACTTTTCCCTCCTAGTGACCAGCTTGCCAGGAAGGCTGCTCTCCCTGTCTGGGAACCACTGAATTAAGTATTTGGGTCCCAGGGCAGCTGCCAGCCTGGCCTAGGCAAGGCATAAATAATGCAAAATAAGCTCAAAGGGAGAATCCATGACTGCATGACATTTCCAGACTGACTGCTAATGTATGCGTCTCCAGAAAGGTGCAAATGAGTGAATGGCCCATTCCTTGCTACATTTTAAGTGCTCCTGCCTTTGAAGACAAGTACTAGGCTGGAGACAGTGCACCACACTATCTATTGCTTATTTAAGATCGATGTTACAAAAGACTTGGGGAAATTCTTTGCTTTCAAACAGGAAAAATATGGTTTTGATATAAGACAAGTCTTCCAAACCAAAACTTCACCCTGGACAGAGCTAATTCAAGTGCTTTCCAGCCAAGAATACACAGTGGGAGAGAGAAAACTGCCGAGTGTAAAACTGCAAGCACTGTTTAGCTGGGACCTCTTTAGATAGCTAAAAGTGAGTCAGAGACAACACTACTAAGCTGGTCATTCATCAAAACCAATCTGGCCACAGACACCACAAGTCCTGTTATCTCCCTGCCAGACACTACATTTCCCCATATCAGTCTGCCTTGCAGCCTGGTCTCCTCGAGGTCTCACAGCCTTCATCATTTTGGGCTTCTATGAATTTCTTGCCTTCTTGCAAATGTTTTCACTTTATCCACCAGGTAACAGGGAGAGGAGAATCCTCACACAGACAATGTCCACATTTCTAAAAATTAACATGCTGTCTCTTGGAAAAACAAAATTTTTCTCCAGCTTTCCTCAGAGGGTTAAGAAAGAAATAATATGCATAAAAGCATTAACCAATTTAATTTTAATGACTTTCCTCCTCATCCACTTAAAAAAAAAGTCCCCTGAGAAAGAAGGCATTTTTAACCAGGTCTCCTCTGCAAGAGACAGAGCAGCAAACAAATCTGGGAAAAAAACACTCAAACTTCTCCTTAAAAAAATGAAATCAGTAAACAGGTATTTGCCCCTGGACGAGAAACACACGGGGTATGTGTTAGCCATGTCATTTAGTGCATGATTAGTGAGCTGTTAAATATTGCAGCAACAAGACAACTGCAATAGCATACACAGAACAACCAGGAAGGAAGGTTTTTCCTAATACAGAGCTAAATTATATAAATGGCTCTCAAAAGAAGGCTCTGTGCATATCTGTGGAGCATCTTGGAGTTTTAAATGGCCAGTGACATGTGGGCAAGCCATTATTTCTTTGCATAGTGCAAAATCAGACATCCTGAATGGCAGCTCTTTGTTTCTTCATTTTTGGACTTGGGAAATGATTCTGCAGTTGCTTCTTGTGCACAACAAAGCCAAAGTTGCTCTATGTACAGACCAGACAATGAGTCGCCCACAATGACTCAACACACACCTCTCTGAAGCTCCCTGTGATGTGTGACATCTTTCTTTGCGAGGGGCTCTGGGTAAGCAGCAGACAATAAGCTGCTCGTGTTCAAGCCTCTCACTTCGAATGATTTCCATCCAGAACAGCTTCCAAACACTGCTTTTGTTGACTGCAAGGGAAATAAAAACTCCTGAAACACTCGCAGTAGTGTTCCTGCTTGGTTTCTCTCTAGGATGGGAGCAACTGTAACACAAATACGCCATCTTCAGCTGGGGAAAGTGGATATGGCTCCAGCCACCAGCCCTGTGCTTAAACCATCTTACACCCACTGACGCCCGGATCCAACACATTTTCCATTATGTTACAGCAACTGATACAACTTCCATTCCCCTTTATACTGTCTGTGTATATCTGATTAATTCCTCTTTCTCACAGGAAGTCCAGCAGCCACAGACTACTGTTTTATTAGGTAGAGCATATCCAGATGATTTCAATAAAACACTTTTTAAAAAAGGGGGAAAAAAAAAAAAAAAAGAGATGACTAGTTTCCTGGTATTACAGCAAGAAAACCTACTTGGGGGGAATAATTTCAGATGATAAATCTGCTGCCATTCACCAACATTTGTATAGCTGATTAGAAACAGTGCATTGTCCCAGATATGTCCCCTTTGGCTCCCCACTGGGAACAATCCCAGCAGCACAGATATGAAACATATTCCCTCACACAGAGATACTAATATTGGTCACAAATTGGTGACATTTAATAGCTATTATGCCACGTTTGACAGACTGCACACATCTTCTTATGCATATTTTTATAATATTTATAAAGGTCCAAACTGGGCGTTTTCCTACCACCTTGAATTTTTTATTTGCATTACCAAACCTGGAAAAATGAGAAGAATCCTCTGTCAACATCAAAACCATTGAAAGCTAAAGGAGTGTGCTGAGCACAGTGGCAGTAGCGTTACAGATGCACTCAATAGAATCGAACTATGTCCATTATATATAACTTATTCTTATATGGGTCTAACACTGGCTTTTCTTTATGCAGCATGCTAGCCTCTTGTCACAGCAGCACACAAGAGAGCACACAGGCAACAGAAAAAGAGCACAAGAAAAATAAAAATCACCTGTATTATGACTGTATTTGAGATGAGTTAGTTCCAGCCAGACTTTTCCACTGGAGTTTGCTACATCAGTGCTCACAGTAAGAATTTTAAGCCTGCAAGCTCAAGCATTGCCCCCAGAAGTCATTCAGAGGACAGAGCACTGCTGCTAATGTGGTACGAGATGCTGCTCCCAAAGCCACTCAGGATTCAAAAGAGGAATTAAGTGGACAACAGGAAGGCAGAACACACACTTTCGTGCGAGGACTCTGAAAACACATGCAGTCAGTTCTCAGCAAGAGGAGAGTGCTGCTGGCCCATAAAGAATTAGCTTTGGGGGTTTTGGTGCATTTTACTGAATACAGACATTCACAATTTCTCATTTCTTATGCAACACTGTCCCCAAATCTCCACATAGAGCCTCCTACTTAGATCCCTTCACAATACAGCCGACTTCTATAACACTGCACATTCAAATCCCAGAACTGAAGTATGAATGTTACTAATAAGAATTGGTTGGTTTGAACTCCACGTTAATACTGAACATAAAATTGGAGTCAAGAGTCTGTGATTAAGTCCAAATAGCCTTTAAAATAATTTCTGCAAAAGTTTATTTGTATGACAAGAGGAAGACATCCTCCCTGTTCACAGATACTCCAAGAACAGAAAGCATAATAAATTGTGAAATAGGAGTATCTGTCTAGCTAATAAAGTAATGATTAAATTCATGGGCAAACATATGTTAGCTGTTTGTTATCCAAAAATCTGTAACTCTTTAAAAGGCGCCCGGATATCACAGCTTATTGCATGCAGGCAGACTGCAATAAATGCATCTCACTCTGGGTGGGTGCCTACACGTTGGCCACTGGTCCCAAATCTTACTTTAGCATCAGAGTCCAAGTGCAGCACCAATTTTCTATTATGTTTTGGACAGCAGTGCTTTAATTAAGAACGGAGTGGGATGGTTGTGTTTGTGGAGGTTGCTGCTCTGGGCCATCCCTGTAGCGTTGGATGTTTGCGGTCTACTCGACTTCCTGCTGTTCCGTCACCTCTCTCTTGGTGCTTGCCATGAGATATGTTGACTACAACATCTGTGCATGTAACATCAAAGATTGACTTTAGTTTACATTCTAGTGAGATGAAATAAAGGCAAGTTGTTCGGGTCTTTTGGAAATTTATTTTTCCTCCTCTGCTTTTTGCTTTTTAGGAAAAGACGTGCCACTGATGGGTCTCAGTTCAGTGCCAGAACAGTCTAACTAAGCATGATGGTTTCCTACCAAGGCTGTAGTATGTTCTCTCGGTTGGGAAGAGGGAAAAAGTATTTAGAAAAAATGATCACATACTTAGGTGTAGGAGGTTTTCCAGGAAGGACAGTCTATTCAAACTCAGAAATGAAAACTAGCCTAGCAATAGCACCTGTCTTATTCCTCCTTCCACTCTCATAACTACAGATGACAAGTTCATTGGGGGAAACAAATTTCTTTAGATAAATGTCTGCATTAAGTAAGAGTAGCCTCACTGCAACACATACAGGATAAGACAATCATGAACTGTTTTAGAGAAAGAAATCTGCCCTGGCAGACAGGGCACTAGTCTCAGATTTAAGCTGCTGTATTCATTGTCCTGTCCTTAACTAGACACTGAAATATTTTGATGAATCTGGATGTGACTCCTACTGCTTTAATGCCACACTGTTAGAATGAGGACAGGAGTATTTCTCTACCTTCTGCATTAGGAGAATAACCATATCTAAGCCACATGTGCTCAGATATCACTGGGACAGGAGACATGATGGCACCAGTGAGCTCTACACAGCACAGTCTCTGTGCTCTTGCAAGCCCAGCAAGAAGCTCATATTGAAGCTGCCTGTTTTCAGTCTCTCTCCAGAAACTGCTACCAATACAATGGTCTTTGGGATATCAATTATCAGGGGAGGGTCTGAAAGAAAAATGAACAGAACTGAGGCGTGTAAGGTTTAGACCTCCATACAGTGGTTCAGAGGACCAAGAAAACTGCTGCGTGCAGAACAAACCCCGAGCTGCTGCTGGTGGTCCCAGTCCACCCTGCAGAACAAAGGGTGTTAGCCCTGCCAGCAGCAATTCACAGGTACAGAGCCTTCCGAATGCACCATTAACTTCTACCCTCTGGAAAGCATGCCTGGACTAAGAGTTCTGCACTTCCCCCTCCATCCATAGCCACATAAACACACAAAAATGTTCATATCAGGTCAGGGGGTTTGAGGGCAACTTCTGGCTATTTTCAACTTGCTGGGTACTATAAATGGATTGTGATTGCTCAGCTGCACGAGACCCATGTTCATTTGGGAAAAACACTTGTGGTTTTTTTTTTTTTTTAAAAAAAATAGTGAAACAATACCCTTAACGTCTACTTTTTCCTCTTTGAGAGAAATTTGGTTTACAGTGTAAATTCTGTACTTCTTCCTCACGTACATATACACACACATTATTTTTATGTCTGATTATAACCATGTTGTCTCTGAAACTCTTTTGAAACTTTCAGTAGGAAAAAGGCACTGATTCAACAGAGAATATTGACATTTTTTTCTTACTGACCTGGATATCTGCCCAAACAAAGAGCTGGTTAAAGACAAAATACAAAGAACCCTTTTGTGAGGGGCTAAGTTCACCTGGGAGAAGTATTAATGAAGTCCCCCAGGGATAGGGACTCAAACTTCCCTGCTTTCAACAATAAAAGAAGCCAGGCTGAGAACACCAAGTACTCTGCCTTCCTCACCCCTTTCTCTTTAAACTGCAAGAAGGAGTGCTACATAATTGAGAATTAGAGACCTTTCTGCCATTAATCTATAGGGTCTGTGAAGAAAGAAGCTAGATTTTCAGATGACACACCAGCTCCCATGTGGCAGCTGAGAGTCTAAAACAAAGTTTATAAGTAGGTCAATGCAAGAGGGCTGTTAACTCTGACTGAAAGGCCTTCAAAGAAATCAATACCATAAGCAATAATTACGTGTGATAGCAATACAAATGACTGAACTCGAAATATGAATGTTCTAGTGTATACTTGATCAATTTTCTTGCTCCTACAGAAGAGAAGGAACAAAAGCATTGCTCTGCCAGGAGATTAATGTCCACTCTGGACAAATATCGTCCCTGACATTACTGTGTAAATTATAATGCTCCTAATCAATAATTATTCACCAGCTGCTCTGAGGAACTTTTTTCCCTGACCTCATATGTTCAATAATTAGTTTATAGCCTTAAGTTAGAATATTCAAGCATCTTTATTTGGTTTCATCTTCAACTTTTCTTTGACTCCTACTGAGCCCTTTGCCTTAACCATTACATCAAAACATGGAACTGCACATTATGGGATATATATTTAATTTCATCACTTTTCACACATTGAAAAATGACAGTAGACTGCTCCTTGCTTGTGTGTCCCCAAGAGACCTTGAAAAGATTGATGGGCATGAGCATCATGAGTGCATGGAGAACAATGAGTGCAAGGAGTGATAAAAGTTGGCTCGCTCCAAGCTTTGTAGGCCTCATGCACTAGGGGCAGGAGGGCTTTTCAAGCAGTAAGACATGTTGTGAGCTTCAAGATGGGTTGGTAGCACAAACACACGCTGGGATTTGTCCACTGAAAGTCATGCTGCTGTCTCCCTTGTCCTCCTAACCAGATCAGAGGTGGCACTTCCAGGGCCAGCCTTCTGCCTGGCAGAGCAGGTGGCTGCAGGAGCAGAAGAGCAGCCCAGGGAAAGGGGGATGAGATACATCTGTTTGCTTTGCTGATGCCAAAGCCTTGGCAAGCCAGGCTTTTGGCTGCTTGCCTAACTATAGGAAGAAGCCATTGCTTCACAAGAGAAGGAAAGGACTCCCCCCATGCACATCCCATTGCCACCCCGGTAACTACAGGAGGGGAGAGCTCATGGAGCAAGGCTAATGACTTCATCCTTAGGACCAAGAAATTGTGCTGTACCTGAACTCCTGAAAAGCCTTGAACAAACTTCACCCACTTGCAAGACAACTGTGCTGCCTGCAGCGGTATGAACATGTCTCTGCTCTCCTCAAAGATGAGACCCGTTTCCAAGGACCTTTTGTGTCTCATCTTTTGCAGTGCAAGTTCTGCTGCTTCTTTAGTGGGAGGATCAAAACCTCTCCCTGCAGCGCTTTTCCTGTGCAAAGCACAAAGACGTCCACCCAGGTATGAGGATTCAGCTGCTTTTGCAGTGATCCCAACTTTAATGGGAAGGGCATATTTCCAGATAATCTTTTTAATTCCACCTCTTCAAACATCCCCACAGATCTCCTTCTCCATCTCCAAGGCACGCTCACTTCCAGGAACACGGTACATCCTCAGAGCTTGCTGTGGAGGGCTGTGCATCAGCCCCAGATCTGGGAATCACAGCAATGACAAAAGTTATACACATACACATCTCTGCTGGGCACAGGCTACTGACTCCACTGCACGCCACTCTTGTGAGGGCTAAAAATCAAAACTGAACGTTATTAGGAGCACATATTCAAATGAATAATTCAAAGCTATGAACAATTAAGACAGACTGTCAAAGCAGAAAGATTTATAGCATTCAGGAAACCACTGTTTTGCAGGACATTCTTCAGACTTGCATTAAAAAATAAAATGGTTTCAATGAGCTAATTTCCTTTTCCCCTTTCATACTTCCCCAGCATCTACACACTGCCTAGGTTTTCTGTTACTTTATTTCCAAAAAACTTATAAATGCCACAAGCATACCAACACCTAACATTGATGCGTGGTCATTTCAAGTAATACTCCTCATTCAAGAGAAATACTACAACAATAAGCCTGTAATATGTTTTTAAGAAGGGACCTCATACAACAAGCAGTCTAAAGGCATTTAGGCTGGACTTTAAAAAGTGAAAATTTCATAGCTGGTCAAACACTTTTGCTCCATGTAGCCTAGATTTTTTTTGATTGTAGAACTAAATCAAAATGAATCTGGTTATTGTTCTTCGGTATATTATTCTGTCATCTGAAAAACAAGTCTCTGTAGACATAATTGAAGGTTACAACTTTCTGAAACTTGATAGAGGATGTAATGACTCCATTCCAGTTACACTTAACAGGCAGTCTGTTATGATAAGTCAATATAACATTAACCAGGATATATTATACTGCTTTTGTTATGAAAAGCCTATGGCAAAAAAACAGAAACACACTTTTCAGTAAGCATAGCTCAAGACTTTCTGCAAAGACTCCTTAGAAAAACAGCACAGGGCAGAGTTTTCCAATTCCATCAACATTTTAGGTTAAAGCACACACAAAAATTCATTACCTCAGATGAACACACATGTAAATCTTCTGTCTTTGCACAGGAAAGGATGTAAGGTAGTCTCAGTGCGGAACTTTCTCCTGGGGGCACACCTTTCCACCCCATCCTCATGTACCACAGGTCACCTTCCAACCAAAAGGAGCCACCAGCAACTAGTTTCCTCAATCTCTGCTCTCAAAGGAAACAGCTGGACTCCTGTTAATAACAGAGTGATAGCACCTTGTCTTCCTTTCAACATGAAAAGATGCCACTTTCTCTGTTAGAGCGGGTTTGCAAAGGGCCACTGAGGGGTTAGAGGTGGGCAGCAGTGCCTGATAGCCACGCTACACATCACTGCCTGCTTCAGCACACCTGAAACACCACCTAAACAGACAGCACTTCTTTTGCAGGAGCAGTGATAGCTTGAGCTGCCAGCTTACTGAGTAAGCCTATACATATAAATATAAAAATACATATAGAAGGTCTGAATCCACAGTGACTGTAAGAAACTGCTGCCTCTGCATATTCCACAAGATACAAAAGCCCAGCAGTGAACTCCAGCACACATTGGAGCCACCTGAAGACTGATGGATATTCTCCCAATGCTTGCTGAAAGATTTTATTTTATTAGGTCACATTACAGAACTGTCTTCCTGAAGAATGAAATAAATTCATCTCCTTGGTGATAGCATGCTTGACTGACATGATGCACTCACCAACATCTTGTAGACAGCTGTGAACATTTGCAGGAGTGCCAATTAATCTATGATAGCATCAATGGAGACAGAGAAACAAAGAAGCCAACACAAAAAGCTCTATTGAATAGCATAATAAATTAGTGATGCAGGTGTTCTGTGACTGGGTTTAATTTTTTCAACCTTGCAGAAAGGGAACACTTGAGTCAACAGTGGTCAAGGTGTATCCCAGCTATTGCCCCTTTGCTGCCTCCTCTCACATGGGAATGCACAGCCCACACTGTTTCACTCACAAACATAAAGCCCGTCCATGTCAATATTAGCTCTATCATGGTACAGCTGGATGCACATTGGTTTCTAAAAGGGCCTTCAACACTCTGGTGATATTTTCAGGATTTCTTGAGGCACCAGATAAGATATAATTAAAAATAACCACTAGAAACAGCTGCAACGTCCAATGAACAAAATGGCAAAAGTCAAACTGATGAGCCTAAAACTCACTGCACTTAATGGGAAGTAAGCGTGTGCTTGTTGCTTCGCTGAATGGGGGCCCTACAGTCTTGGATTAATGAGTTGCTTTGTAAGCTCTGAGCTAAATGGAGCTTGGAATTTTTAATGACCAATCTGTGTAAATAGCAGCTACTAAATAACACTTTAATGCCCTGATGATCTTTTAATTCAATAGACAAATGATGGGCAATTTTAGCTAGCATCATAGCGTTAAAGCAGCAGGGAATGCACACTGGAAAGAGCAAACAGAGTAAGTAAGCAAGGATACAAAGGATGAGCAGTATCTTGTATAACTCAGATGCTCAGATCTGCTTCCCAGAACCAAGATATCTGACATTTGTCCCAGTTCAGAATGTCCCTGTTTTAGCAGAACAGCACTAAAGTGGTACTTTAATCATGATATATTCTGGGCCAGGATTTTAAAGCCATGTTGTCACTAATGCTAAAGGATGCAACATGATTGAAGCACAGTATTGAAAAAACATCTTGGCATACTCACGGTGAAAATTGAGATGTGAAGTCCCAGTTTGGCAGTACCAGAGCTGTGTCAGGAAGGGCTGTGCAAGTAAGAGGTAATGGAACAAGGTCATTATGGTTGGTACAGTCAGTTACAACTTCTACTCCCTCTGCCACAAGGATTGGGTTAGCTGTCAGTCAAGCAGTGAAATAAACTCTTTAAGAAAAAGATGTGGTTGCAGGCATGATGAAAGCAAGGTTATATACTTCCAACACATCACAGTGTCTTTAAAGAAGTGCCGACCACTTGCCTGGAAGGGCACAAGCCAAGAGTACACCTAAGGTCTGCATTTGATCTGCTTTTGTGCTCACGGTGACTGTGTATAATGTAGCTGGCTGCAGGTGCAAGTGCTCTGGGAACCTACACTTCTGAAACTTGGCCACAGCTCTTTTCTCTTTAAATGACATAAACACTGGATCCTACTAAAGATGCCAGCTGCCTATAGGGTCACTCAGTCTGGATCAGACATGTAATAACACTTCAAATATGTGTCAAGCTCTCCCCAAACCTCTCCTGTTACCTGCTGTACACTGGAGCTTTTCAGTTCAGGCTGCTCCTTTCCTTCCTCCCAACCCTGTACCTCCATCACCTACCTTCTTTTCCTCCTCCCCAAACTCTTTGTTCACTATCAGGCTCCTTGGTGGCTGGCAGTAACGTGTCATGGGGTGATGCCCTATTCAGCAGTTTCAGGAGGTTAGGTACTTTCTCTGCTGGGGCTTGGCCAGGTGCTGTTTCCAAGCCTCATGATTTATAGGGCTCCTCTGAATATGTTGTATCTCAAAATGTATCACCACTTTCCTGCACTGAGAGAAACTCATTAATTTGGGAGATCCAAAGACAATGTCCACGTTCTTACTTAAATGGAGTCCAAGAGAGAGATGAAGTTGCTGGTGGGTTTGTGTAGGTGCTTTCAGATATGCAAAAGGGTTGGGTTCAGTCTTGTCTGAACCCTATTTCACCTCCTATTTCCTTTCTGATCAGGTTCTTCCTTTCTCAGGAAACACATATGCAGTTTTCCAAGAACAAATTCAATCACATCTACAGCTTTTGATACCTGGAAATGTAGCTGCAGCCCATGCTGTACCCATGACACCATACAGACATCATTAATTTTTGGACTAGCTACCACCTGAGACAGATTGTATCATCACACTGGGAATAAAAACTGTTGCTTACCTTTTAGAGGGCAGATGCAGAACTTTTTGTTCTCCAGTTGTCTTTGGAGGCAGCGTGGGAGAAAAAGGGGCTGGTCAAATGTGTAAATGTCATGACTCAGTCTTAAGCAGGCAGGAACAGAGGGACCTGAGGAGACGAACTGCATACATCTGAGAAGTGGCAGGCTCTCCTTGAGTGGCTGTTGAAGCAGCCTGGCTGGGGAGAATACGTGGGATGTGTCAGCGCCATCAATGGACCTGCAGGGGAGATCTGGATCCCAGAAGGAGGCCAGGAGACACAGAGGCAGCCAGGATGAGGGCAAGTACATGACTGAAACAGCAGAATTAATGTCTAAATTGTCAATGCTGTAGTCTGTATTACACGCAGCAGATCCCTCCTTTGATCTATTTTGATTTGTTATTGGCTTAATACCCTGAGATATTTTATGTATCTTTCAGCCTCTCTTCATTTGAGGCTGATTTATGTCATCCAACCCAAGAATTAAAGCAGGAAGCCAAAGGAGGGTTGTGATCTGTGGAGAATTTATCCTGAGGCTTTTGGGGACAGCTCATACCTGCTAGCCTTTTGGAAAGCCAGCTCCCCCAAGCCGGCTGGCAAGGGGGCTCCTGTCTGGCTCAGGGTGCCAGAAGCCCCCCCTGATCTCCCAGGCACAGGATGCTTCATGCTGAGTAGATGAGCTGGCCTGTCGTGAAGCTCTGATAGTGGTGAGAAACTTCTTTTCCGTGTTCGGCTAAGTGGTTCCTCCACTTAGATAAGCCATTCTTTACTTTTCCTAGAGGATTTTTTTTTCCCCTTTATGTGGCTGCTGATCCAGTCTATGTTGGTTTTTATGGGTGCATTAATGACTCTTCTTTGAAGGTTTGCCAGTTCATTATTTAATGGTTCTATCAAGACTAAACAAAATTCTCCCTGAATCCATCCACGTCTGCAGAATAAGGCCTGGCAAAGGCTTGTGCCCCAGATGAGGTGCAGAGGGACCATCTTGCTGTATCTTTGGGACAAAGGTCCTCACCCCACCTTTTGCACCCTAGGTCAAAGATGGACCATTTTTCTCATGGTGTCTCCAGAAGACATACTGTAACCCAGGATGTTCACGCCTCCAGACAGCTTCTGTTTACCTTTTGCTTCCCCTGTTTGACTCATGTTCTTCCTTTCTTGGGACCTCTCTCTGCTTATCTCCCAGGCTGCTGGCTCTCAGGAGGCGTTTCTCTAGGGTTAGAGCTGCTTGTCTCACCCCTGGCTCCTGCAAGATGGAGCCACACACTTCATAAATAATCTGGTCTGTAATTAGCAAGATTTTCTGTCTCCAGACATGCAGTTCTAGTCCTGCACGCTCCATCAAATCTCTCCTTGTTTTTTTCTTCACTGAATCTGAAAACATCCCTCTCCTGCTCTTTGAGATGGGTGTGCTTGTGTGACCCCTGGGCAGCAGATCCAGAAAATGGGGATCTCCTCCAGCAAACAGCAGCTTGCTCACCTTGTCCTTATCTCCTTGCTATGAGACAGAAAGAAGATGTTGTTTCATCTTTATCTCCCCCGATCCCATTGCCAGTTCTAAATGCAGACTTGCCTCTTACTACAAAGTTTGTGTAAATCTTTTTATCCAGTTGCCCGAGGAAGCTGAATCCTTGCAGACTGCTCCTCTTTCCTTCTCATCCTGCTTTTTCCACTTCCCATCTCCCAGATGCTGGTTTGTGTTTTGACAAGTGGAGTTCTCTCTTTAGCAGAGGACATGTTGACTGCTGCCACCACAACCCACGTACTGTGCCTGGAGAGGTCCAGGGCTGTTAACCTAAACCAGCCCTTTGTGAAGGAAACCAGCCACAGACTTGCTTCAGCCACTGCTCAGCACCCAGATGGGCCACTCACAGCATGAATCTTGAACCAGACTCCTCTCCACCTTTCCTGAAGATTTGTTGCCCCCTCATATTTTAGAAGCCCAAGGTGAATTGGACTGTAGTCCTGCAAAGGAGCATCAGTTCACCAATAGACTCCAGCTCTTTTGAGCAATGTCAACAGCTTTCTCTGACTTCTTTTTTTAAGCTCAGCCATATTAATCCACATGTGTTTGGATAAATGTGTTGTTACTTACATCCCGGCCTCTGGAAAGATTTTATTCCTAGAGCAATTCAGTCTGCCAAAACTCCTTCCCAAATTTAAGTGTTGCTTAAATTGCTTTGTTATTCTTCAAAGTCTACCTATGACAGTATATGATAGAAAAAAATTATGCTAAACATTCAAAATTATCTTATAAGACACTCAGTAAAACATCATTTGGATGTTTTAAGATCTGCTGAAAGATTCCACAAGAACAGCTGTTGATAGACGTGTTCCCCACCAGAAGAGAAATGACTGGGGGCAACCAAATTGTAGGTCCTTTGTGAATCCTGATACTGTCAGGAAAAATGACTTCAAACCTGAAATTTCACAAAATAGTGGATTTGTTTTGGTTGGAAGAGATCTTTACAGAAGCATTAGAAACATTTAAAATCCAAACTAAACTTGAATGAAAATTTTGCAGGTGCCTCTTCCATCCTCCATTGATGAAGGAGACATCCATGGATTTAGACAAATATTTCCATCTGACCTCTTCAGCCTACCTCAGAAATCCATGACACCAGAATACCACCCCTGTACATGTGTCCCTGTGACTTGTGTCTAAACAGAAAGCAGCAGAGCAGAAGGGGAAACCTGACAATGTGCAGGAGAGTTATAAATACACTTAAAAATACAAAAACCATGCTATGAGTACTTAACTTCTTTGTGGCCATAGGTACACAGAACCAGTGTGCATGAGCAGAAACAGCTACTGACAATAGTGACAGGCCAATGCCACAGTTTTATTTTGTCAGAGGCTCTCTAGTCTGCTGATTGCAATACAGAGAGCTGGGAGCTTTCCAGGACTTTGCATGTAACAGAATTATCAAAAAGCAGACAAGCACTGAAAGCAAAATAATCAAGGAGTCTGGCCAAACTAAAGGCAAAATTAGCAGCTGTCTTTTTCACTGTCATCAGGAGCTGAATTGAAGATTTGATTAGGGGATTTAAAAAATATTTTCAAATAAAGCAATACTTCATATATCTTCATTTCACAAATGTATACAAGATTTATAAAGTACAGCAATATTTTTATGGCTCTTTAAATCATCTTCAGTCAGAAATCTTTGGGTATAACCAGAAATGAGTGTATTAGGTGAAACTGCACCAATAAGGATGGCAGAGAAGATCAACTTGTTATAAAGGACTAAAGATTTTTCATGTAAAACCCTGAGTTCTTTCCTTTCCTACTGAAATCCGTGGCAGGTAGTGAAGCAGAACCTGGCTTTACATAAATATAGGGATACTGAGCACCACAGCTCCCACTACAGCATCTCCCAAGGTCCAAGCGTCTCCTGGGAAAAGGAACAGAAGCAGCAGGCTCCCCCACTCCTTGCTCCACTGAAATGGGTTCATCTCTGAGGTTACAGTAGCTAGTTAGACAAAAAGCACACTTTTATTTTTAATGCTGTACATGGCCAAGGTTTTTTTTTTATTTTTGAACTTGGTTCTCATTTTTCAGAAAGCCATATGGTTGGTTTTTTTTGGTTTTTGTTTTTTTTTGCACTCTATGCAGCTTTATTTAATATGGAAAGTAGAATATCTTTTAAAACAGAAACCAGCTGCGTAGTTTATGGGTATCATCATATGGCTCTGCTTTTTGTTTCACTACTTAAGTTTGGGGTTTCAAAGTTGCCAAGCTGCTAACACTAGTAAATGGAGTTTATTTGAGACAGTGTTTGTTGAACAATAACATTTTACATAGTCTGTCACTGTCTAGTACCTTCAATGAGTTACACATTTCTGTTCTCTATTTTTGCCCTGATTTATTTTGGCTCTTTAGGTCCCATTTTCAGCTGTGGACACTAAAAAGCAAAATCAAAGGCATAATCTTGTGGTTGCTTGTGCCTAAAATCTGCAAAGCCAGTCTTGACCAGAGTCACCCAAAGATCTGAATGGAGTCAGACCTCCAAGGGTTAATCCCTCGGTGCTTTTGACTGAGACAGCAGGAAGGGATTGGATGGCAGATGAAATACCTCCTCAAGAGATCTATTCCAGGAGAGGGGCCCCTTTGCCCAGTTGTAAAAGATAATGTGTCCATCAAAAGGCTGTCCCACAGCAGTAACATAGAAGGGAGTGGGTAGGAGAGGTGTGGAGGGAATGATGCTCTCCCCTCCCAAAGGCCTTGCTCAGTCTCTCTACAGAGATTTGGAGCATCATTAGGAGAAGACAACACTTACAATTTAGGATGTCTTTGGCAGTTACTCTTAGAGGTCTGTTTGGATTTGGCTTTGATGGGCATCAACTTCCGACTCAGCCAGAAGCAAGCGCAGCTTCTGCTTGGCCCTTTAGTGGTTAAACCGTGTGTGAAGCACAGGCATGACTCAAAACAATTGAAATGTTAGAGGGCAGATGAAGTGAGGGTCTTTCACAGCAGCACCCTTTCCCATTTCTTCTTTGTGTACTGCAAATATTGTGAGTCAGCTCTGGTAGATATCTTTATCTTCTTATCTGTTGCTCTTCTTCCTCTAATCACAAAAGATTCATGCGCTGCCAGCTTTAAACAGCAGGCTTGCTTTTAATAGCATGTTAGTAACTTCAGATGTCATTAGTGCTCCCTTTCACCAGGATTCCCCTAGGTACTGGAGGAACTAAGCTTTTAAACAAATGCTCTGTGGGTGCAGCCTAGGCCAGCACGCAGAACAGGGGTTACACCGAGTTCCTCCCCTGCTCAGAAATTATGGCTTCTTTGACTACTGCTAACTCAGCTCTGAAGAAGGTGATTTATCTTCATGGTTCATAAAAATACTTCTGAAGAAATTTCCCTTTTCCTGTCCCCCTTTGGAATAGCCAGATTGCAGCATGTCTCGGGTTTAAAAACAAATATGGCCTGGAAAATAATATCTTTGGATTTCCCCCACTCATACCTTCTACTATGCACAATGGCTTCACTCCCAGCTTTAAATTAGATGAGTGCTATGTTAGCAATATACTTCACATACAGACTGAGAGCAAGGCATAAATAATTCCAGCAAACGGGCTCAGCAGACATTTGTTTGCCAAGTATTAGCTGTTGCTAGAAGGTAATTTCAATTCCCAGTTTTACGAGGCTCTTGACAACAGAAAAGGATTTGGTGCTTTATTTTCTTTGTATGATCTTTAAAAGTTAGAAAAATTACTCACACTGTGAGGATCTCATGAAATTTCTTAATCAAATTTTTCAGCGTATGCATTTCAGTGTAACAATGATGCATGACTCCTGTGCACTAAGTGTGTCACTGGTCTAAAGGAGCTCTTTAATCTGTCTTTGTGCAGGAGGGGAGAGCATGTCCCTAGGTGCTCTATTGCCTTTGTACACAGCTATTTTGTAGTTGTTCTGTAAATAATTGCTGCACACAGGTACAGGATGCGTGGCTGAGGAATCCACAACTAGGCACAGTAGGGACAGAGAACAAAAGAATTGCATCTGTCCCAAAGTTACAACAGCCTTATTTTACTTCCCCCTTCTCTTTTGAAAAGGTCAGAATAAGGTTCTGATCCTTACAAAATACGTATACGCCTAACACAATCTTGTGAATGGTCCAACAAAGCCAATAAAGACAGTAACCATGCAAAAATGGGAACGTATGAATGCACTTTTGCAAGCCTAAGGAATGAAGGAGAACAAATGTATCCCCCTGGGTTTTAGCAATCAGACACTATACGTATTAATAACGTGCAATACCCAGTGTGACACGTGGAAAGCCATAAAAATGTGAACCATTGGAGATGGGATCCTACATACAGAATTCCCTCGCTCTCCGAGGTATATCCGTCGATATCTACACACAAATCAACCATAACAATAAGAATTTGTTTGGCACAAGCTTCCAGCAACTAATGGATAACACAGACCAAAAATGTTTCTCTTGCCTTTTGTTAACTCCGGAATGCTGTTTGTCACTGGAGACATCCACAGCAGAAACATACCCTGGGGCTAAACTGGGAGGGTAGCTAGAGCTAACCCATCTTTGTCTACAGAACCCTTCTAGCCACATAAATGTGTTTTACAGATGTCCAGTGGTAATTTACTCAGCTCAGAAGAATACTCTTAATAGCATGAAGACGGTGCTGGGTTTAATGTACAGCCAGGGAGCTGCTTGTCACCACCACCTGCAGCTAGGGCAGACACTGGAGAGCATTTGACAGCCAAGAGGCCTGAATCAGGTCTTGCTGGCATGGGGTGGTGCCAGCTCCACCTTTCTCGTAGACTCAGGCATCAAGCAGCATGAAGGGGTGATCCTGCCTTTGGTCTCAAGGTGCAAGTGCTGCAGCTGAAGCTATGGTCCATTGCGTTCCACTTTTGGAGCCAATGGGGCCTGAGGCTATCATGCTGTAAGCAAAGAATATGGCAGAATTTTAGATATAACTCCACCAGGAGATAGGGAAACAGCAACATCCTGCCTTGTATGTCTGTCTCACAGTGCAGCTCTAGCTGACAGACAAGTTTGAGTCCTGTTCTTCTTACAGCACAGGCATTTGTGTTCTGCCAGAATCTGGCACTCAGCTTAGAAAGGGAAATTACTAGTCCTTTCCCAAAAGTAAATTACTGCTGGTTCAATCCCAGATAAACTGGAGAAGGTCTGCCAAGAGGCCATGAGTACATTCAAGGCCAAGTTTCTACAGGTGTCCGTGCAGTTACAGTCAACTCTGAGCTGCCACACCGCATAGCGAGTTAAGGAACACGTGCACCAGCTAGAGGGAGCAAAGACCAGTATTAAGGAAGCTATAAAATTCATGTTCATTTCCTAGAAACATGGATTACAATTTGTAAAAACATCCTTGATATCGGTTGGAGCAAAAAGGTATTTCAGATACATGCTGAGAAGTTGGATGAGTGTCTTAACTTCCTTCCCCCCGCTTCTGGAGTGATTTACAACATCCTCCTAGTAAAGGATCCAGAGTCATTTGGAGCGGGAAAAGAGACTTATTGCAAGATTAAAGAAATCACTGAGCTTGCCAAAGCTAACAAACGGACTCAGAGCTCAACTGCTCCTCACTGGAAGGAGAGATCAGACTTCTGGTTAGCAAGAACCTTGGTACCAGTTTCTGCAGTGTCACTTTATGACAGTGAAAGCAAAGAGGCCCCAAGTTCTGCTTACTACAGGAATTGATTTAGAAACCCACCCTTCATCAGCTGAGCCAAAGTCCAGGGGCCTCTGCAGGAAGGAGATAATACCAAACAATAATTTAGAAAGGAAAAAGGAACAGTTCAATAGGCAAAACTTGCTCTGCTAGGGCTTGACCTTGCTCTCGCCCACGGAGAGGTCCTCCATTGTCCCCTGTGGGGCAGATCCCATGCTCATGGTCCCAGGGTGACACACCAACGATGGCAACCTTAACAGCTCCTAAGAATACCCCACCATTGGCAATTTGTATTTCCTCTGCCCACTCCTATTCAAAGCATCCCTGAACAACATTTTCCATCCTTGGGTTCTCTTACATTGTCCCTAAAGAACATACTCAAAAATACTAGCTGCTTTTTAGCCTGAAGACTTTTCCTGCATCCCAAGTCCAATGCAGTGCCCTTTCTTTAGTCTCTGTATTAATCATTCCATTATCAACTTCTGCAACAATCAGATGGGAAATTTCCAGTGTCTGGGATTTCTCTTGATCAACTGTATTTGCAGTAATGTTTCCCTTTACATTTTCCATGGTAATAACTTTAATTTTACACAAAATGGCTTTCAATACAGTACATGTTTCTTTTTGATACAAAGGTGATACAAGTAATGCAACTCCAGTCACTGTTAGTCTTTCACAACAGCCAGACATTTAAGATCAACTGATTCAAAATATATCAGGGATTTTTCTATTTAGCTTTCTGGATATAGAGTCTTGAAGGTCATGTTTAAGCCCAAGATGAATCCAACCATGAAGATTAAAAATTGTATACTGAAAAAGAGAAGCTGAGGTTTTTAGGCAGGCATGAACTGTTTAGAAAGCTTGAAGCTATGGGCAAAACAGCAATAATGTGGCATGTTAACAACACTGCTTTGATAACACTGCAGGAATCATTAGTTTATAATAGAGTTTATTCCAACCTTATTTGAAAAGGTTCAGTGACAGAATACCTATAGCTGTGTATTTCTGAAAGAGCTGCCCGAGTTTCTCCAAGAAACTTATCTACAAGTACTTCACCCTTATACCTCTTATCAGGCTTAATAAATTTATCTGATGTACTGTGCATGGAACAGGCATATGAGGCTGAGGTGAATAAGGGTACTTGAGCAATCAGAGTGTTTCTATCCCGATGCATCTCTTAATTAGCTACAAACCTCAATGCACTGCAGTCAGTAGCTGTAGGTGATGGAAAGCATAGAGCAATCTGTCAGGAAACTGCTGTATTGCTTTACAGGATGGTACCATGAAAGCACCATTAAAGTCTGAGAGACAACATCAGAATATTGGTTTGAACACCTTTCATCAAAGTTGGTGTTTATACTGCTGCTAAGCCTATTAGTGTATTGTATTTAGAAGAAGCTGGGACCTCGTCAGTGGAACGTCTACACTGCAAGATGTCAGCTCATCAAAAGACTTTGTGAGAATGTACTGATGCTGATGAGACTTTCATCAGGAAAGCTTTCTGAGCTCCTGACCAATACTTCTCAGCGAAGGCTAAGGGACTCACCACAGAGTAAGGAATTACCTGTTTCTTGGGCAGCCGTCAGGAACACGGGAGAGTCAAATTCAAGAGCCTGCACCATGACTCAGAGCAAGCTGCACCTCTCAAAGCCCAGGCAACTGGCCTTGCCCTGAGGCTCTCTATTATTCCTGAATAGGCCTCTTTCAAGCGTTTTTTCCTGCAGAACCTTTTGGGAGGCCTTGAGTTTGTGTTGATGCAGAACAGAAAAAAAAAAACCCTCTGAAATCTAGAAAATCTATTTCTCTCTCAGCTTTTCATACCAGTTTCTTTCTCCTGAAGCTGCTGATTCAACAAGAATCAGAAATTTTACAGGGAAAGACTACAAAGAACACCATTGCTGTATTCTCTTCTTCACAATTCACTGGGGAACACTGATCAATGCCAGTATCCCAACAAGATCAAAGCACCAGAGCTATTGCTCTGTTCTCAGCTGCGTGGTTAACCACCATCAATATCAGATTATTTTGCCTTCTAGTTCAGCCTGCCTAAAGGAATGACTCAAAATTGCTCAAAAAATCTTGCTTGTTGCCTTCAGTCCTCTCATTAGCAAGGGACTTGTCAGTCTGCACATTTGCAGCTCCTGACTTGGTACACTTTCAGTAGCTAATAGCTTGGCACAGGGACTCGATGAGCCTCCTTCTGTATCTTGGCAACAACAGCTAGAAACATTTCAGACATGCCTGGCTTCTCCACGGAGCAGCATATGACCAGACACAGCAGCCATCAAAAGAGATAGGCGTGGGGGAGACAGGTGAGGGCTTGCTGCACATCAACAGAAGGAAAAAAACCCGTAATTCAGTAAAAATCTCTTTGGGAGGCTATGTTCAGATTCAGATGGTTTCCCCTGGCACAAAACCAGCATCAGAATCTGTCATTTCTCACCAGCTGAAGAGCTCATGGAAGGATAAATCCTAACTGAGGAGTGGAATCAGATGCTAGCAGCATCGCCATATTTCGCTTGGTTGTCCACTTGAAGTCAGCAATAAAATCAAAGTGTTTGCAGGAAATACAGCTTTCCAGCTGCAATGTCTGCAGGTATGTGATGTCTAGATCTGCACAGGCGTCTTGGACTTGTGGATTTCCTTAGGTGCTGAAGCAGTACAGAGCTTCCATGGCTTTGCCTTGGCTTTAATAAAAGGCCAAGATTTTTTTCAGAGGGCTCAGCCATAGGACAAAAGATAAACTCCATTTGTTGATTGTTTTACCCTCTGGCTAGAAGGAGGGTAAATTTGTTGATTGTTTTACCCCCCTGAATTCTAGAAGGTTTTATCCATTTTCAGAGGATGTTTCAGCTCAGAGCCTTGGCTACCTTCATGCTTCATCAGCACGTGGAACTGCAGCACATGCAAACTTAACTGATGAAGCTTTCCACTAGCTCGCTCCCACGCACAGAGCACTGTCTCAGTATCAGAGCAGATATTAGCTCAGGTACTCAAACAACATGCTTACCACCTAAATCGGGTGCTTCACTGCCATTTGGGTTCTATTTAAGGATGATATTTTTCCTCCATTCCACTGAACTAGCTTAGATATACTTAGATTTACTCCAGCACGACCCTTGGGCCAGATGGACAGCAGCATCAAACCAGCTCTGGTAGTAACAGCCTCCTTCCACTCCTCTCACCCCATACACACTTCCAACTCACTGTCCTTCCTACTTCCACATGATGTGTTCTCTCGGTTGAGACTACAGCTGTCCAGTGTCTAACCAGAGCATGGGCACATCCACCCGTGGCTACATCCATGCAGACAGCATTTCACACAAGGGCTAATCCAAGCAACTTCTGACCACTGTGCTGATGGATAGGACCCTGCTTCACACAGCTTGCCTTACAGGCATGAAAACTCCCTTATTCTGTAATTTTTTATTTCTGGAATTTCTGGAACCCACAAGCTTGGTGGGTTTTTCTATTTTGTTTTTGGTTGTGTTTTTTTTTTTTTTTTTTTTCCCCACAATGCAATGCCCAATGCTTCTCTAGAAGCCACAAAAACTTCCTTGGCAACTCCCTGTGTCCCTACATCAATTTTACTGCATGACTCCTGGCATGGGGAAGGAATGAAAATGGGAGATGGTAAGATAACTGCATGTTTTCTCCCTGCTGCTTTTGCTGACTCAGAAATTTGAGAAGAACAAGCAGCAGCAGCAGACAGCACACTCTAACCTTATCACACTGGAATCCAATCGTGTGGCTTGCACGGAGCATTTCCAAGGCACGCTATCGCTCTTACTGTTTACGTTGCATCACAGAAAACAGCTGGAAAAACTGTAAACTCCTTAATTTTGCTAACTGTATAGAAAGTTAGTTGTTCTGCTCGAAAACATTACACAACAGTGGCACAGACTTTCTTTTTTTAACTTCCAAAAAAAAAAGAGAGGGGGAAAAAAAAAAACCTTCTTTTTTGTTGAGGCTGCAAAGGTTCAGACTTGTTTTAAAAAAAAAAGGGAACCTTGATGACTGCCAACTTTAATTGCCAAAAATGTGCTTTCAGTTATTAAAGTCCTAATGAGGTAAGTAGGGGAAAGGACAGTTTCTTATTTCTTGCTCATGACAAAAAGAGACAGAGAAAGGATGAAAAGCAATAAACAGACTAGCTGGTGCTGTGGGGTGCAAATAATGTAATGACCTACTGGTCAAAGCCTTACAACCAGTACTGCAGTACAAGCCTGGCCATTTTTTTGCTAAGGAAATAAATTTACTTGCTAATAACAGTAGCGAGGTATAAGCCATTCTCCAGAGAGCACAGCACACACACAAATGCTTTCCTGGGGCTGCCGAGTGCCTCCCGACGTGATCGGAGAGACTGGAACGTGGAGGGAGGAAAATGCAGGTGAGGGACAGCCACATTTTCTCATTTCCTGGCCACAGTCTGTTCTCAGCAGCTCCAATGAAATATGCTACCTCCTCTCCTGTGTGACTAACACAGCCACAACTCAAATCAAAAGGCACCTGGACTACACACCAAATCCTAAATCTTTACATAGCCAAGGACTTCCCATGGGAAAATAGGATGGAGCCTTCCCCTTGGCATTCACAGTACTTGTGTAACACCCCAGGACCAAGGGGGAGAAACTCTGCTGAGGATTTTTGTGGGGAAAGTACGTTGCTTTGCAGGCTCTATTGACTTTTGAGTCCATGAAGGGTGATGCGTTTTGAAGAGGTGGGAGCAGAGGTAGCTCTAGACAAGTGGAGATAAAAGGGCAGGAATCATAGAATCACAGGGGTTGGAAGGGACCTTGAAAGATCATCTAGTCCAACCCCCCTGCCAGAGCAGGGTCACCTAGGGTACATCACACAGGAAGGCATCCAGGTGGGTTTTGAATGTCTCCAGTGAAGGAGACTCCACAACCTCTCTGGGCAGCCTTGTTTTTTTGTTAGAAGTCATGCTAGATGGAAAATACAGCAAGAAATATCACTCTACAGCATGGAGACTGCTCTGGCCTTATTAGCCACTGCAGATTTGTACACAAAAAGTATGACCCTCTCCCTGCAAGTATTTTTGCCCCTTTGTGTGGCACATCCACTGGGGGGGACATCTGCTGAGCCAGGAGGCAAGGAGAGCCCTGGCTACAGACCCACCTTGCTTTCACCAACACATGAACACTTCAAGCAGCTCTTTTAAGTGGCATATTATTGGCTCTGGTTATGCATTGAGAGCGCAAGACCAAGTCATAGTCTCCCCAAGCTGTGCTAACTAACCAATTCCCTGCTCAGCCAGGCTGTGCTTTGTCTACGTCCAGCACACAGCAGCTTGCTATTTTTTTTTTTCAAGGCCATTCCTAGAATTGGATCTGGCTATTTAAACATCTTTTTACAATTCCTCAAATGCTTTAAAACCAGAATTTCCTAGGGTGACTTCAAATTTGGTTCCTTTTTCCTGCTTTTGTTTCAGCCCTCGCTAGCACTCGTGGGAGCACGTGTACGTCTGAGCTCATGTGCTGATCCTTGCTGGGGGATTCGTCTCCATAAACCAGGGCAAGAGGACTGATTTGCCATATGTTTTTGTAACGGGGTAGATGAAGAGTTGCTAATGACAGAGCAGACAGCCTCTGGAGTCCGCCTGGGCTCCAAGCCCGGCAGCACCTGGAGGCAGACCTGTCATGGGAGGAAAAGGAGAAGATGGGCAGCAGGTCCTCCCCCCGCTTCCCGGGCAGCCGCCCGGCCTCTCGCCTTGCTGCCCACGGGGAATACAGGGGAAGGGGCAGAGGAAATGCTGACAAGAGAGCAAGCAGCTAGGTAGAAATTAATCCTGGAACCGTCTCCAGTCCCATACTGTTCATAATTACCTATCGTTTTCCCCATCCAAACTTTCACTCCTCTGAAAGACCCTAATCCATTACCTGTCATGTACTGCCCCTTTGTAATTTCCTCATCTGCGCTGCAACGCTCTGCTCAGCTTTGATGTTCTGGCAAGACCAGGAGACTCTGAAATTTGGGATTAGCAAACATCCGCAGGCATGATGTAGGCTCTCCAGCATTAGCACATGTTCCAGCATCTGAATCTAATAACGGCGTGCCAAAATCCTCAACAGGCAGCAAGGTGGTTCCTCGCTCTTCCAGGTGGCAACGCCTGGGCTAGGAAAGCTGTTGGAAGGCAGGGCAGGCTGGAAACACGTCTCCTGTCAGCTCCAGCTGCTCTCCTAAGGGGAGGTTACACACCCTGCTGTCCAGGCACTCCTGTCCTAAGGACAGTCAGCTCCATAATGCTGAAATTTATTCTGGGAGAAAGACATCATTAACCCTTGAGCAATGCTGCCCCGAAGAGGCATCATGCTGGGGCTGGGGCTGCATGCTTTTTTCTTATTTAAATGCCACACATGCTGTTCCTGAAAAAAAACCCTTTACGTTAGATTCCCAAACGATGGTTTCCATGCTCCCAGTCAGGAGCTGAGGAGCAGTACTTGCAGCATGACAGGCTTTAGAAGTCATCTACTCCCCCCGATGTGTTTGCAGTCCTGTCTCTCCATTCCTAGGTGTACGTGCAGTAATTAGAGCAGTACAGCCCTGTTTGTGTAAAACTGGTTTGAACAACAGCATCAAAGAGATGAAAAGACACAAATCACAAAGTCCTTAACCAAATAATTCAGCATCCCCTGCATTAAAAGAAAACCTGTGAGGTCAGAGTACTAACCGTAGATGTATTTCTCTCTGAAGGGAGAAAGTCCTTTTTCTGGGCTCTGGGCTGATATTGAATATATGTTGCCTCAGACTAGGGTACTATCATCTGTTTATAAGGTTCAGATGGGGAGGGTGTAACCAGATTTCCAATTTTGGGATAAACAGCTGCAAACAAAACACAAGAAAAACCAGTTTTGTTTTGGTTTTGACTAATTTGTATTAGCTGAGAGCATGGGGTTTGTTCCTGTTGTTGCAGCTGTAAATTTCAAGGCAGCTGCAAGGTAAAAACTGAAACTGTACAAGCAATTAGCCCATGGTAATGTCTAATCACTGCTGGCATCTAAAAAAATGTGAAACAGCAGGGATGTTTAACTTTGAAAACCAACTACTGCACAGATGCAGAAACGATATTTGTTGAGGAAGTTTTCCTTGGCATATCGATGTGAATTTTAAAAATTGGCTCCAAAAAACAGTGACAAAGACCACAGAACTGTAGAAAGAAATATTCTGGCTCATGACATTAACATTTGAGTATAATTCCTAGGAAACATATTCAGACAAATCAAATGATTTCCAAGGGCCAGTCTCCACCAGATCAGTCAGAAAGTAACTCTTTTCAGCTGTCCTTAGTATGCCTCAAGGTCCTGCTCTTCGTAGCCATGAAGATTGCAGGTGTGAGCCTGCACCCTTTGCACAGGCTCTGCGTGTGAGCAGGGGCCACCCCAGAAAAAAAGGTCAGAAGGCAGCCCAGTCCAGCAATCTGTGCTGAACCAAGCAGCATGCAAGAGCCTCGAGGGGGTTTCTCTGCCAGAACCTACACTGAGAAGCTGAAATGCATTAAAAATAACCATAAAAGTCACGCCTGCAGACAGAGTTCAGCATGCTGTGGAGATGCTGGGACACCCTCCCCCCCCAGCCAGGATGTTAGAGCCTCTTCTGGCTGCCCAGTTCTGACCCTCTGGGTGCAGGGAGGCATTCAGGGCAAAGCACTGATTTATTTTCACACGTTTGGCACTTGGTAACTGATGTGTAACCTCCTATCGAGCGGTGAAGTTGGTGCCGCCCTCACCACATGAAAGAGCTCTCCCTGATGTATGAGGATGCTGCTATTGTTTTTCCTTGCAAAAGAATGGCTGTGGTATATCGCTGTCTCCAGAAATGTGCCTCTTGGAGAGATGTTTTCTGGGATCCAGAGGTACAGCAGTTGATTACACATTATTCAAAATTAGTTGTTAGCTTGACTGCTTTTTTTTCTCAGGAATTTCTAATTACAGACCTAAAAAATCATGCACTAGCATTCAGGGGGTGCACAACACACAGGAGCACGTGCAGAGCGCAAGGGACATCTGTGTCACCTTGGCAATGGCACAAAAATCACCTTTAAGAAGAGGAACCTGCCAGTCCTTTCTGCTTCTCATCCGACCCAATGCCAGGACTGGTCTATGTCAGAGCACATCACCTTGCATTGTGTGCTAAATCCATTCTGGCTTTGGGTTTTTTTTCTTTCTTTTTTGAAAAGAGAAAGAATATCTTGTACTGATTTAAATCAAAGTAGCTTATCCAAATCATTAGGGGTGTAACAACATTTGCCTGCACCAACTGCTAGCCATGTATTTTCAGATGAGGCAAGAAAAGAATGACACAGAGACAGCCAGCTAAAACTGCATTAGGAAATAAAGAAGCAGTTAAATAGACTCTGAAAATCTCCTGCCTGCTTACTGTTTGCCCCTGAGCAGAGTCAGTAGAAAGGCACCATAACACATGTCCAGGAGCAGCATGCACAGCCACCCGTGGTCTGAGAGGAAAGCACCTGCACCCAGGAGGGCCAGAACACACCCCTGCCAACAGTGGGGAAACAATCAATCAGCACCACTCACTCAAAGTTTGCCTCCTTCTTCTTCCTCCTTATGCATGACCATGCTGGTGCACAGAGATTCTCCACCTCCTTGCTGGACTCCTTGAAGAACACCTACAAAGAGAGGACTAGAGGACAGGATCTCTGCAGCCCATGCTGCCTCCAAGGAGCTTCCTCAACCAGCAAAGAACAGATGGTGAAACATCAGTGATTTTAAGGAGCTTCATGTAGCCAGCTCATACTCCTAATTCTCCACCACAGGTGGGTGAGCTGGGGGTTGTCCCTTGCAGTAATGCTCATTAAGTGCTGGAGAACATTGTTTGGGCAGGTGAAACATCTCAGTAATGGGGTTCAGCTTGGATTAGTATCTGCAAGGAGTAGTCTAGACATAGCTGGTCTTTTCTAGGAAACAAAGAAGGTAATGTCTCTGTGTCAATCTATGATTCCGAGGGGAAGGTGTTTCCAAATGTGCCTTTGGAGCCCTTCCAGACCCATCAGACACAAGAGATGCATGGGGCAAGGAGCTGCCATCCCTTCTGCAGCCCGGGGGAGCAGGGGCAGCCACGTGCACTCATCCCAGCCTCTGCAGCAGAAGCTGGTGGATATTGATTTGCAAATCCACTCATGCATCGAATGCACATCCGAGAGGTAAAGCATGGACACGTGTAAAATGTTCCCAGGTGGGAACTGGCCAGTGACTGGGACACAGGTTGCTCTTAGAGCAAACAAGCTGTCAAGTGAGTGGATGGGTGAGATCCAGCCACAGTCGCTAACAGTCTGAGGGAAATAAAAAAGGCCTGGGTTGTCACAGATTGCTTCCTCATAATCAGAATGGGTCATTTCTTGAGCTTATTACAAAATTTAATTAAAATAGTTTGAAAACTTTTTTTTATTTTTATGGCTCTCATTTTTGCCTTCTTGGATTTTTTATTTTTGGCTCGGACTTTTGTCTTTTTTAAAAAATTACAGATTTCTCTCCTTCTCCATCAACTATCATAATTTTTTTATGACACAATAAAGCTGAAAGTAGGATTCAACCCACGTACATTATGCCTTTGTTAGCAAAATAAAACTGGAAAAGCATCTTGCAGAAAATTGTACAAAGGGGCACTGTGTATATAGTATTAACTTTCTTTAATCCATAGCTGGGCACTTTTTCAAAGCTAGGAAAAAGAGATGCAGACATAAGTACTTTTAACATAATCCTCCAACCTCACGTAAATGACAGGAGAAACAGCCAGCTCCCACAAACACCAACCTGACAATGTACGTAGGTAAATCTGGTGGTTCTACAAATCTGATGGGGTTTTGCTGAGCAAGTCAAATCTGCGGGTTCAAGGCTGGCTGAGCATCAGTATTATGTTCCAGTCTACTGCTACTGTCATACATTTAATCTCCAGTAATTAAACTTCTAAATGAATCCATTTCACAAAAGCCACAGTGCATGGAGTGGATCGGTGAGTAAATTTTCATAACCTCAGAACCAACCCCAGATGGGGGTGGAGCTGCTCTCTGTGCAGCAGCCTATGGAGCAGATAGAGACATAACTGTCAATATAAAGACAAAACTAAAAGAAAATGTACAAAGAAAGACCTTGGTTCAAGGTTTTCCTTTTACCAAAAAACTATTTTCTAAATGCACACAGTGTATTGTTCTGCTGCAGCTCCTGACTACTAAAAAAATTACGAGGTAGCTAATTAGAAACTTCTGATTAGAGGTAAAAAAATATTGCTAGTAAAATCTGGGTGCAAACTGAGAATTCGAAGCATTGTAGAGATGGAGAGAGCAGTCTGTCACCTGGATTGCTTCCTTTGGTGAGATAAAAGGGGTTTTGTCATGGCTAAATCCAACACAGCCAGTTCGGTGCAGGAGCTGGACGTCAAACACCTCCAGAGGGATGCTATGGCAAAAAGGGGCTTGCATGGTCCCAAGACACACTGTCAGGAGGACACAGCCTCTCCTAGATACTCAGGAGCAGAGAGGACAGTGCTGCAACACCATGGACAACATCAGTGTTTAGCTTCTGAAGGATGTAGAAAGGCAGGAGATGTTCTGCTGGAGAGGAGGATGCAGTGACCTGAGCACGAGGGAAAGGCTTTCTTGGCACAGGCTTACAGAGCTTGCTCTTCTGAAGAAGATCTAAAAATACTTGGACTATAGGGAAGAATAAGATTTGGGGAGAGAAATAGCAGGCACAGAAAATAGCAGGCACATAAAGGCTATTTAATAATGAGGGAAGACAGCAAGAATGACTGGGTAGGGACTGAAGCCAGACAAATTCAGATGAGAAATAAAGCATTGCATTTTCAGAGTGAGGAGGATTAACCTTTGAAATGAACTACCCAATGAAGTGATGGATCATCTGTCTCCTGGTATCTTTAAATCCAGACTGAATGACTTCCTGGAAGACATGTGCAAGCAAAATACAGGTTTCTTACTTCATACAGGGGTAGCTGGGTGAGGTTAAACAGGCTGGGATGTGAGGGGGTTAATATGGGTGATCTAATGGTTCCCTCTAGTCTTTAAACTCTGAGTGTGTGACTCAATGAAACATGTCCCCAGGTCTCTGCATTACTGCTTGCTACAGGTCATTTTGAATCATCCCATGTCCAAGAGGCACTCCCACTAACATCCATGGCACTACCTGCAGAAGAAGCTGCTGTGCCACGTGGACAACCACAGCTCTGTCTGGGCATAAATGATCATAAAATGACTCAATTTGCTTCTCTGCAGGACAAAAAGAGCTAATGTCGCATATCGTTCATCACAGCTATGAGCTAATGGCTCCTTACCTTCTGCTGCTACCAGGCTCAGAAAAACAGAGTAGGATATTAATATGCTGTTTAGTGGTTTAAACACACCAGTTTTAAAAGAGAAAAGTTTCTTTCCCCTATCCCTGAAAGAGCATGTCTTGAACCCACCAGACACTTGTGACTCCCTGCAGACAGACCTCCCTGCTGCATAGATGCTCACTCCCTTTAGCCCTCTCTATGAAGAAGAAAATTAATCCAGCTCAAAACTGGTAAGAACTTCTGGTAAATTCAAGCAAAATTTAAACTGCAGTAGAGGAATAACAGAAGGTACTAGGAAAAATCCTACAAGTCCCACCAACTTTATAAATACCAACTTGTGCATGCTCCAAAGGGCTGACCCAACTCTAGTGAGGCTGGCAGTGTACCCAAACTGTCCAAGGCCCAGGCTGGCACTGGGGCAGAAAAGGTAACACTTCCAGCAGTGGTGCAGAATGGCAAACCCGAAAATTCCCCCTCAAATGTCCAGAAAATCAACACCACATGGCAAACAAGGCCACATAGTGCTCCCCCCTCTATGTTTCACTTCAATTTTTATCCATTCCATGTGCTGCTTTCTTGCCATTTAGCAACTTAGTTCTCATTTATCAGTGTTTTCCCATTTCACTTCTGGACACTGCCATCCGTGCATTATCCACCCTTTTTATCTTGCTGTTTGAACTCTGTTCTGCGGCTCTGGTTCGGTTTTACCGTTCATTCATCAGCATGAAGTTAAACAATTACTGAACAACTTGGGTAACTGGCAAGCAGTGAGGAAGCCAGATCCATTTCTGCCCAGAGGGAGGAAAGATTTTATACAATAGCATGGCCTTTGTTTTGCATCTCACGGGTGATGCTATTGATGTGAAGGTTATATCGCATTATGTGCCAAACCACTTGAGCTAGTTTCAGATTGCAGTTCCCCTTGGGGTATTTCCACTCAGTATGTAAGATAACCAGCTCTGCTCTGTGTCCACTCCTAGCCTGGACAGTGCTTAGTCAGCTCCCCAAATCTTGGCAAGCCACAGTGAGCAAGCAGAGCTGCACTTTCCCCCAGTTATTACCATTTTATCAATGATCACTCCTCTTAATGCTATGGAGCACATGGCAAAACAATGAGCAAATTGGGTGTTTTCCTGCAGTGAGCAGAAAGCAGATAATTGACTGTAAACCATGGTGCTCTGGACGTGTCAATATATTCTGCTTGCATCTGCAGAATGGCCATACTTATTTTTTGGCTTCAGTTCACGACCACAAAACTGCTGATTACCTTGCTGCAAAGAAATGGACGTTGGGTGCATGACAGAGATGTAGTTCTGTCTCCCACACAGCAGGGACGTCAGATTCAGGGACCTGACCTGGGTCACAGTTTATTATTTTGTTTTTAGAATTATCTCAGTGTTTCCCACTACTAGGAAATACAGCATAAGTAACAATGATCTGAGCTTTCTTTTGTAGATCTTCATTCATATCCACCCACCCCACAATTTCCTTTATAATTATTATGCTTTATAATTATTATTTCATATTATTATCTATATTGTATGGTCTCGCCTCCCAGTCTTACGCTGAGCTAATGTGAAATATCAAAGAAGGATTTTTTCAGAGCTTGGTACCTGATGGAAAGACTACTGCTGGTTGACTTGCAGCATGCCATAACACCAGGCACTGAGTGTGGAAAGGGGCCAATCTGCCAACAGCTCCTCCACAGGCACGTCCGAGGAGCCACAGCTCAGAGAGCAGGATGTGCGACCTGGCCTGGGGACGCTCTCCAGACCTCCTGCCTCCAAGGAGATGGGAACAGGGTCCACAGGGAGAAGCTGAGGATTTTGTTGATTTAACCCTCTCAAGCTGTTTAAAAATAACATTTCCTGTGCTTAAATCATATCTCTTCTATTCCGGTGTCTCTTGGCTTTTTATCACTTTTTTTTTTCTTTTTTTGGGGGTTTAATGAGCTCTCACAAAATGACTGGAGATGTGGAACTACTCTAGCATGAAGTTTTGGGTTTAAGGAATAGGACCTTGGGGCCCTTCTGCCTAGGAAAAATGTCAGATACCAGATTTTGCCTTTAAGGCTACCCAGAGGATCCAAAGATGGTTACAGCATCCATAATTAGGCAGAGTTTCGCCAGCACAAGGTGTTGGAGAGGCTAAACATTGCTGGAGACAGCCAGCTTTTCAGAGGGGGACCTGGTCATGGAGTATTAATGTCAAACAAATGTCACATGCACTAGGGCAAGAGAGTCTGTAAAGATTTTATTGTAGCACCCTGAGTCTGGAAATTTAAGAGGTCAGAAGGAAAATGCCTTAAATTTTGAGTTTATTAGCAGAGGGCTGAACCAAAATTCTCTGTAAAGAACCTGAAAGCACTAAGAAATCCATCAGCTAAACTCCATGGGCTGGCTTAATAATATTTAAAATCGGTTGTCTTCATGAGATGAGTATACATGAGTACTTGTCTCAGTGCTAGAGGCTCAGGTTTGAGTCCTTCTTCTGCTCATTACAGGCTTTTTTTTTTTTTTTTTTTTGGCTCCATCCTGCTGGAACTGCTTAATTTGTATAAACAGTGAAGCATTCATCAGATTAGAGCTCTTGCCATTATAATCTGGCCATCAGGACAACAACCAGGAGATGGAAATCTTCATGCAGGTCCCAAGCCAGGTGTATTTTGGGGAAGTGTCACAGCTCTGGGTGTCCATCTCCTTCATCATCCCCCTGACACCCACTCTGCCTTTCTGAGACAAAAACACCAGCCCCAGGAACCTCTTCCCATCACAGAGTTATAGAATCTGGCACTGGTAGGGGGGATGTTCTCACCAGCTCTAGTCAAAGCCAGCAGAAAAGGGGTGGTAATTTCATCCTGTTTTATGTGCAAGTTCAAAGGAATTTTGGACTTAGAGTCTATCTGTTAAAAGTAGATGTGCCCAACATTTGTTAGCAGTTAGCCTTATTGCTTATCTGAAAATGCAACAAAATAAGCTTATTTTGTTCTCTTGCCTCATCCAATATATTTCTATTGTTTATTTTGATTTTAGAAAAGAAACAATAAAGTTCACCAAATGAAACGTTTGCCAATGTTTTCACAGAAATATTTGCCACTGGAGGTCAGCTCCATATTTCCAACTGTAATTTAATAACCCAAATCTATCATATTGAAAATCCCTCTGGACTCTTAACGAACTAAAGACACATTCATAGGTCATTTTAAAAACATCAGCATATACTTTGAAGATGACTCCAGAATCGCCTCTGTGCTATACATACTTGTTGGACAAATTGTCCCTGAATCTGTTTATTTACAAGGTTTTTTTTCAGCATTATGAGAAAGCATTGGTTTATCTAGCTATCTGCACTGGTGTTTGGCAGAGCAGAGCAAAACTGATTGAGGAGGCAAAGGAACAAAGTGGAAGCTACCTAGGAAAAATTCCTTTACTCAAAATTGTTTAGTGTAACTATACAATTTAAAACCGTTCAAAAAACAAAACAGATGCTATTAATGATTTAACTCAATGTCACTGCTCAGCCTGCCTGAAACAGTGATCTGTGCATTTCTAGAATGGCTTTTGCATCTGTCAATGCACACGTTTTTCTTTCCTTTCAAATGAGGAAAGGAAACTTCACCCAGATATTCTCAAAAAATTGACATAAACTTTCAACAAAACCCCTGCTCAAGTCAACATAGGTTGGATTCATCAACCTGCAGTTTACATTGACCAGCAGGCAGGCAGAAGTGGAGTGGGTATACAGAATTCTTCCTGGAAACAGTCAAGGCCAAGTGGGTTTTTGGCCAGTCCGGGCTTCCCAACTTCTGGTGGAGCAGGTCAGTGCTGGGGCTGGGCACAGCGTGATGCCTCCCACTGCCAGTGCCACCACCTGCACGGCTGCTGGGGCACAGGGCTGCTGGCTTGGCTCTCAGGGCAGCTTCACCCTCTAATCTGCTTCAGCAAACCCACATTCAACCCACCTAGCGATGGAGGTTGGAGATTTCAGGCCAGGTTGGAAGCACTGCATCAGTTGAGTGTGAGCATGCTGCACAGGGAGCAGAGCAGGGCTTTGAGCAGGGGAGGTGCATCCTTCCTTCCAGGCATGGGCTGCATGCCTGAAGGCACAGGCAATCTGTCTGAGACAATAGAGAGAACAAATTCAAGCAAGCAGATGAAACATATCTTTTTTAAGCAGGAGTCAGGGTTTGCTTTGTGATGAGTTTTTTGGCAAGCAGCCCTACACCACGGGAGCTTTCCTTTCCTGCTGGCTGGGCAGACCGTCCCCAGCTTGCTGAGCCTCACAGAGCAGCAAACCCTCCACTTCCATCCTCGGTGCTGCATGGAGAGAACAGGGCTGCAGGCCAACTCTTACTGAGCGATCTGGAAAGAGCACGGGTGAGGAAAACCCTGACCTAACCCATTTTGTTCTTCAGACAATCTGGGCAGGAGTCAGCTGCTGTCCATCCTCCCTCACACCTGCAGCACCAGTAAGAGTTACAGGTAGTTTTCTTGCCTTACCTTAGAGCAACACACACACACTCATGCATGTCTAATATCTAGATCAGAAAATGTTAACATTTTATTTTCATTTTAAGAAAAGAGCATACCCTCTGAAAAAGCTCCTTGCATTGCTTCAGCCATATGCAGCTGATTTGGGCTGAGACGCCTGCAGACACTGGCTGGAATAACACCAATAAGAGTTCAAGAATCCTTCAGCTGCCTCGGAAAACACGTCCTGCAGCCAAAGGAAAACCCACCACCTTCAGATGCTCCCCGCCGGGTGTGCAGTGCTCTGCTCCTCCCACACCAGCAGTGCTGGGTGACTCCACCACGGCCACCCTGTCACCCAGGCAGCGTTGCCTTCGCTGCTGAGGTTACGCTGCTCGGAGAGCTGAGGACAAGACAAGTTTCTCCCGGGGAAGAATGGAAAGTGTTTGTGTCCCTGGGTAGTCTCTGGAAGCGCGTGGGTGTTTCTGCATGCTTGAGGGCCTGGCTCCACAAAATATTTAGGCACATGTGTAACCAGAAGTGACGTCCAACAGAGTCCTGCAGAGACAGACGCTTCCAGCCTT
>NW_008593025.1:0-24261 GCF_000691845.1 Merops nubicus | reverse complement strand
GCAGGATCCAAACAGTTTTGCATGAAGTTTGAATTATTTTTTTTTCTTCAAGCCACTAAAATAACCTTCACTCTGACAAGTCCTTGCCCATGTAGCAGATGAATTAACTCACTTTCAAGTATAGCAGTTCCTACCCCTCACAAGAAGTAACACAAGCTCAGAGATTTTGCACTGCTGAATACTAACCCGTTATTAATGTCAAAACCAGAATTAATTCAATGCCAAAAAGTTGTGAGAAAGTTTGAGCAAAAGCAACATCACTTACAGGGACCGTCTCATACCGCAGCTATTTTACAGCAATTCCACTTTACATTCCTTGGCCAGCACAGCTTATTGAATAATTAAGTAGCCAGATGACACACAATCAGATTAAAAAGCCTTGAATGTGAGTGAATATCGGTTTCCCAATTCTGAAAGGAATTTAATCATGGAAACTTCCACCTACTGTCCAGTTCACCATATTCTGGGGAGAGCTGAAAAGCAGTGATATCCATGAGATCATCTTCATGGTTCTTTTTCCAGTACAGAAGGAAACCTGAGCTGTTGCCTCATAGGGGAACTTGGTCACAGGACATAGCTCCTGAAAATTTGGGAGGAAAACCACCCTCTTTTCACCTCCCTGTAGCTTTTCTGACCGGGATTCACACGTCATTAAAACAGACACACCATTAAACCAGACACTTAATTAAAACTGGAAACACATTTAAAATGCAGAGTGTGGGATAATTTACTAGAACTATACAGAGAAGAAGTCAATTACAGTCTTAGTAGAAGAAATATTTTTTCACCTACTAGTATCCAATATGCATTGCATTGTAAACAGTGCTTTGTGTTATACAAAAACACTGTATTTCTCAGCATATAAACCATTTAATTGAAATAATGACTCACATTTCAGCTGCAAAGCTAGACATGTATATTTTCTGAATGTGCCAAATAGGCAAGACACCAACTAGTCTTTGTGTATTTAGAAGAATGTGCTTAAACCACTTGTCAAATTAAATGGGAAAGCTAAACTATTGGAAAGGGGGGTGTTGTTTGGGTTTTTTTTAAGCAACCCAATGTTTGCTTGGAGCCCTAATGAGTATTAAAACAAAAGTATATGGAGAAGTGTTAATGATTCGTCTATAGGTTAATTTACCCAGCATCTGAAAAGATGCTGGAAACTTTGATGAGTGTCAAAATATGATTTTGTTCACATATATTTTCCTTCTCCCTGTTTTTAAATCCAGAATGTGCCTAAACAAACGACAGATTTAATGAGACAAGTTTTAAAGTGAAACCACAAAAGAACCTCTGTTTTCTACTGAAAGCCATCATACAGAGGAGCTGTACAGAGGCAGCTTGTGATCTGCAGTAACTCAAATTTTGTGTCAAGTGGGCTCCACGCAGATGAACAGTCAATACAAAATGTGGAGGAACTGCACTTCTCAGCCAAGACAATAATCACTATCTGCTAAACTGCTGAATTGGGTAAACAAACTTTCCTTGCAAAATTTGCATTTTCTTCCCATAGAGGACCATTCACTTTATTCACTCAGCCATATCACGACTGATACACATACTTTTCCAGCACACCTCTTGGGATTTCTTTGAAGAACCTCGACAGTTAAAGCCCAAACCCACGAACTGCAGAGCCAGCCTGAGGGAGGTGGTGGGAAAAGGGCAGTGGGAAAAGGATCGCCTCCTTACAGCAGCCCAGACTTGTGCCAGATTAGTGACTGCATTACCATGGCCTGATGTAAACAGAAAAGAAATTTCCTGTCTTGGGTTGCATGGCAGGGGATGGGGGATTTGGCGTGTAAACGAGGGGAGGATAAAAGTGTAAAGCCCCTAAGTACACACAACAGCAAGTCTGTGAATAATGAGCTCAAGTTAGAAATGTTCCTGCAGACCCACATTTCCAATGAATTACTTTAAAAAGACTGAGCTGCATGTTTGTTGTAAGTATACTCTGGGATTGTCCTATGAAACACAAATATCTTGTCTTCCTGCCATTCCAGGGAATAAACACACTGGGCTTCAGATGGGTGTTAGCTGGTGATGGAGCTGCGCCCACCTCCCAGCTGGGTCTGTTTACAGGGGCTCTGCCTCTGTTAAACACAACATGGTGATGCTGCCATTACACACCATGGGCCAGCAAAGCTTGTGTGAGGGTCTCCTGCCTCCCCATCGCCCATCCCTGGAAGAGCAGTTGGCTTTAGGTCTGTTAGCCTAGTCAGTGCCTATTAACCTACTGCCCCAAATACAGAGGCAGGGTAATCCTTGCAAGGAATCTTGACACGCTTTGGGTAAGGCTGTTATGGTCAGCACCATACAAAGCAACTGGCAGGAGCTCTATGAAGATAACTTCCTTACTTTTGGCTGAAAGATGGGCTCACATAGAGGGACAAGGGAGAGAAGGGAGGTCAAGACCTCTCCACCAATGAGACAGGAGTGCAAGACACCTCGTTCAAACCCTAGCTGCATTAGGACACATGGAATCACTGCTATAGACAGCAACCAAATTCACTGGTCTGATGTGTTCAATGCTGTCAGGATCTTCGTTGCTGGGATCTTGTCTGAAGCCTGCTCTTAGTCTTCTGGCTGTCAGATTCCACTTAAAAACTCTGTTTCTTTCTCACTTTGTAGATGCAGCATGTGTCTCACTTGGTATATTTGGGGGAGGGAGATGTGTAATTAAGTGCAAATAGGGTTCTCATGATGCAATACAGACTCATATAATACTTCCCAGGTGCCACTGTCTCAAACAACTTGGCAGAAGTTTCCCAGTTGCAAGGCTGGGATTTAAGAATAGCAGCAAACTTGTGTGGTCCTGCAGAAGCACCCCTTACGTGTGTTGCTTCAGTCCTGCCTTTGGGAACAGCTGTGGAAGTCCACACTTATGGTTGAGCTGGTATTTTGAAGGGAAGCTTGGCTTAGTTTTTGTGTTGTTCTCCCCCACCCCCTTTCCCTTAAGACAGCCTTCACTTTAAAACCAAGTTCTCTGAGTTTATCAGAGGGTGATAGTGCTGTCAAGCCCCTGCAAGCGGCTGGTTTGTGTTCTGTTCAGGAGACACAGTTTAGGACTAAAAAAACCCTTAAGTAATCCCTACAGAAAACAGCGTGTGGAGGAGTACAGTAGATTGCATCGAAATACAGGATGGCCATTTAAGATCAAGTGACTGGTTTGCAGTTGTGCTAGAAGATGGAGAGTGAACTGTCACCTGAGCTGGGAGATGGGGGATGTGGCTCTTGAGCATGCAAAGAGATCAGGAATGGGCAATGCTGCAATACCCATCTCTCCCAGCCCTGACATCTCCCCTCTCCCAGGACTATATTGAGCTTATATAGCCTTATTTTTTGTAAGTCTTCTTATAGGCTTATTTCTTCAGCAAACACCCAGGTGATGTGATGCATTTCAGCTGCTTATCACAACTTTAGTCTTCTGGCTGGACCACCTGGGATAGGTCCTATTTTATTTATTTATTTAAATGTGTAAAAGCACAAGCCAGCAATTTCCCTTAAAAATGATTGCTCATCCCAGACTAAGTTCTTGCTACTGCTGCCTCTGGCTCAGGCTTGGCAGGTGGCTCGATAAATTGATAATATGCTGCACAATCTGACAAGAAGCTTTATCAATCAAAACATGCCCTGCTGTTCAGCTCAACAGGAAAGTTCAATCACTCTTCTCCAGTGGAATCAATCTACACATAATGCTTTCATCCCAAGATAATGGTAGAGTGCAGATTTGGATCTGTTCTCGCTGCTCCAGGGCCATTTATAACTTCGTACCTTAAGGGTTTGCTAATTAGCAGCCTACTTCCACACCCTTTGATATCATTAAAGTAATCTCAATGTAAACGACGACTTTCTGATGATATCTCTGAGGGAGTGGTGAGCAGCTGGAATCATTTGAAATGTGATAGTTTGAGCAGTTCTCCAAGTGAGTGATTGAGAGATGGCAATGGTTTTGCCTATGCCAGCAAAGCCAGAAGAGCACCCTGGCTTCTTCAGGGTGACTGTGGCTGACAGGGTATGAAAAACATTTCCTCTTAGCTCTGTCCAGAACTGGTAGAGAGCAGGGGGGTTAGTCTGGGTTTTTTTCTAGTCCTTGCCAATGTCATGTTAACAAGCAAGCACCTTGCAATCTTTTTCTGTTCCCCCTCTTGCTCACCCCCACATTTTGCTTGGCTTGTTCAGCACGTGGGGTCTTGCATAGCCAAAGACTTTCAGTGTATTAAGGGCAAAGTAACAACAAAACCAGGACCCAAATGCGAGGGCTTTGTGAGGACTCTGAGAAAGCAGCTGAGAGCTCAGTACTGCCTGCCTGGAATTACTCAGTGTTTCCCACACTTCACAAACCCTCTGGTTCCTAGTTTCTCACACAGGACAGCTGGGATAACTTGTTTGGGAGATGAATTTAACACTGCTGAAATCTCTTCTCAGGTAGTTTCTAATAACACAGTGGGTGAGGTTTATTTAAACATAATTGCTTGCATTTTTTTCCACGTTACTCGCTTCACTGCTCCACAACACGAGTTAATTTAAAAGCCTGTCATTAGCTTAGCAACTCATTCTGCAAAGTTCAAAACTGGAGATGGGAAAAAGTTTTCTCCATGTTAAAAATACACTTCAGACCAGAGCAACTCTGATGTGATCTGATGGCGGTTCTTACTCAAAAGAGCCCTCGTAGGAAAACATGCAGTTTCCAACAGCCACTTTGGTACCTGCCATTAATTGCCTGCTCTCGCTTGCATAGTCTCATAGCAGCCTCCTGCCCTTTGCCCCTTTTTGTTCTTGCTCCTGTCTGAGCTCTTCCTTTTGCTGCCAGTCTCTTGCTCCGCTTCAGGACCCCTTTAGAGAGATAATAAAATCCTCATGCAGATAGAAGGAACCAGATACAAGCAGCTATGTGAGTGTATTTATGTTTATAGCATGAAGCCAGAGAACAGGCTGTCCTGGGTTCTGGTTTCCAACTGCAGCATAAATCCGTCAGTGAACATGTCACAGGCCAGGAGAAGAGAACAGAAACACACCAACTGCAGGACACCCACCAGAGCCACATCTCAGGGGACTCCCCATCTCTTAATTCTTCAGAAGTGTGGAAGATGGAGTCTCTCCCCCCAGATGAAATTTGGCTTTGTTGGTGGGGACTGCAGAGAGGAAATGGGGAGAATGTCAGATAAGGAGCCTTAAATACTTAGCTACATGCTTGAGGTCTTTGCCAGCCAAGAGGGCACCAGGGCACCTCGGAGCAGCATCCTGAGCCATGTGCTGTGCTGGCTGCACAGCTGGCGCTACTGGGACTCCATCCTCGGGCCTCCCTTCCCTAAAAGAGCTGTTAATTGAATAATGTTCTCTTTCAGCCACTCAGGGAGAATCATCTAATTAGTGAACATCGACCAAACTTTTCTTTGCCAAGCTTGATGCACACTGCATACACTGACATGCAGCCCTGTCTCAGGATGATAACAATTTTCTTTGCTAGATAAGTCTCCAAAGGGAAAGCTGGCACAGGTGGCTTCTCAGAACAAAGGAAAACACATAATAAGATTATTTTTCTCTTTCCTTTGAATGTTTTGCATGCAGGGCCATGCGAAGTACAAACCAGATGACAAGCTAAGAGGATTGTTTTGGCTGACACAGGAGTCCATCTCTGTTCTGGTGGAAAGAGATGACAGCAACATGTGCAAGAAAGCCCGGCTGAACTGAAACCTTAATGTGAGATGTTCACATCTCAATAGACTTTGAGATAAATTGCCTTTTCTTGTTTGCCATATGGTTTTGCTTTCCATATAGTAAGTGAATCTTAACATTGGCTGAAGGAGAGGAGCTATCCGACTGCACTTGCTGCACCCAGCTGGGAGAGGAGGCAAGAGGAAAGGAAAACTTGGAGGGCAGAGAGAGAGAGACTATCTCTGGAGAAGCTATTGGGCACATGGGGAGTGACAAGGTGAAAATGATGCAAGGGGTATCAGCACAGGAGGCTGAAGAGAGGCTGTGCAACAGCTGGGGGCAAAGACAGTTCGTCTGGATGAGGAGAGGCCATCTCTCCAGCATTCTTCACTCCCTTAACTGGGTTTGCACCAAACACCTTGGCTACTCAGTGTGCTCCAGGCCAAGCACAAGCACGTGGTCAGAGTCTTGGAGGAGTGGTTTAGGGGGAGGTTATCTACTCACCACTGACACTAGTGGGAGTTTTGTTGAGGATGTTATTGAGACCATGATTTCAGCGATGCTCCTCAGAAGAGGTAGAAGCAAAGCATGGACGAGCTCTACTCCAGCTATCTGCTTACATTGCTGAGACTGCACTTGCAAAGCAAGTTAGGAGCTGCAAACGCTTTCACCCTGGCAGTATTTTATACTTCAGCATATCAGTTGTCAAGGTTAAAGAGATACGAAATACATATTAAAAGACAAAGTAAATCCCCTCAGTGAGAGGGCAGATCCACTCTTCAAGAAGTCTTTGGTTTTATAAACCAATTTAGCCCAGGTCTATTAAGAGCTTTTCCTGGTGAAAGAGAGTATTTTTTCTGCTATAATCATATCAGCCTGTATTCTGGGTTAATGGAGATAAATATTACTGCCAGATTTTGTTCTTTCCCTGCATGTAATCTAATGCCAGATGGTTCTGAATGGGTATTAAAACCCCCATGTGCATGACCTCCCCGAGGTTTTTATCATTAGAACCTTAAAATAATTCAAGGAAAGATTTCCCAAAGCCTGATCATAAACCTCCTAATGAGGGACTGAAGGCACAAGGAAAATCCTCTTGTTAATTCCTGTTTGGTGTTTTTCCCCCCTTTATGACAAATAAGCAAGAATTCACAGTAACAGAAATGCTTTTAAATTGTTTCGGTGGAAAACATATAAAAAATGAGCATACAGGTTAACAGTTCACGTTCCCAGCAGGGTTCAGAGATGTAGAAACTGATGAGCCATCTTCAGCCTCTAATAGAAGGCCCAGTAATGTCACCATCCCTCAAGACAAGTAGAAGTTGCTCTGTCAGTAGGTGATTGTTTTATTCACTGTGTAACATAACACCTAGTGTCAGAATAAATATGATCCAGTGTCAGACTAGTGGCTGAAATGGGACCTTATCCACACAAAAGTACAGGGACTTACAGAAAGGTTACAACCATTACATGAACACCATCTTTACACTAACTGCAGTTCAGCAACAGCAGCTAAATTCTCAAAGATTTTCCAGAGAATTTTGTGCCCATTTTGTGCAGAGTGGAGGGTACATTTTAGTGATTTTGGTGTTTGGTGTTTTACTTGCTGTTTATTGCATTGAAACATGCCTGCCTGGCTGCCTGTTACTTGAGCATGTAAGACAAAACTGTTCACAGCCTCGTGGGTTTTCTGTATTTCTCATTATTGGGTCCCCTAAAAGTAACATAAGTATTCCTACAGCTAAAATCACATGCTGTGAGAATAGGGAGTGGTGAGAAATAATCAGGATAAAATTTAGAAGTTTGACTAGTTTGGGGTGTCCAGACTATCCAGAAAACGTGTTTCTCAGATGCCTTTACACTGTGCATGCAAAACTCCATTCTCATTATTATCTATTGCAACTGGGACTATGCAACGCCAGCAAAAAACAGTCCTTGGCCAAAACCACAGAAGCAGTCATCTTGAAAGAGTTTAACTTGGGTAACTGAGGAAAATGAATCCAGCATTCAAATGCAGAGACCTCAGTCATGGGACCATCCTGCCTTGCCCTGTAGCCCCAGACTCACCTCCCATTACACAGGAAGAGAAATCTGGCTGATAACATGCTTCTTCCAGGATTTCTCACTACAGCAGAGCCACCCAGGGTGGCAGGAGACCTACAGACATAAATAAGCAAATAAATAAAAAAGATAAAGCCTGCCTCAGTACTCAGCAGTTCTCTGTCACATCACCAAGGATTGTATCCCTGGGCAGCTCATTTTCCCCAAATCAGAGATGTCTTCTCACACTTGGCATCACACCTGCAGCCACACAGACTGTGTACAAGGTATTTGCCCCATGTGCTGGCAGAGACAGGGATGGTCTCTGGAAAGGTTAGGGAGAAACAGGGACACAGACCTGAACCAGGAGCACTTAGCTCCAGCCATGCACTGGAGAAAACAACAACTTGAGAGGCAACAAATCAGTTCATTCAACTTGTGAATGCAAGTCTGCCCCTTCTCACCTGCAACTCCAAATGCCCTGTTCTCACCCCAGCCTCACCTCTTATCCAACCTTGTCTTCTTCACCTTGATTCTACCCTTCCCTCATAGTCACTGCTCATGCCCTTGCAGACCTTCACACTCTGTCTCCAACCATCTCTGTTGCTTACTGCTCACCTTATTTATCTCCAGAAGTTCCTTATCAGCCTCATTAGCAGCTCTGTAGCTCCCAGCATCTCCCTGATTTTCCTACTGCTTCCTACTCACCCACTCCTCATTCTCCCTCTGCCTTGCTCGTGTATCTCCACTGACTCGATGCCAGTCAGCCCCACTTCAAGCTGTCATCTGACCTAGAGGAGGTGTCTGGGCAAGCCAATTAGTTTCTGTGGTGGAACATTGGCAAAGACATAGGGCCAATTTTTGGAAGTTGGAAGAGATCAGAACTGGGAATGGAGCACAACCCACCTGAGAACAGGTCGTGGCACATGCCCCTGTCACCCCTTTGTGCCATTTCCCTCCCTGGCTCCCCAGCCGTGCCCCAGGAGCAGCAGCAAGGGCTGCTCAGCACCAGCACAGAAAAGGCAAAACCGGGTACAGGAGAAACTAATGACATTGTGCAGAGTTTTTCATCCTGCAGCCAGTGAAATCCTGCCCAGAGTGTAATGTTTCACAGCCACATGTGGGTTATTTGTTATCCCAGGCCAAAAAGAAATGAGTTGATGGTTTCTGTCCTTTCCTCAGAGGCCACATTTAAAACGAACAAAGGAGCAATGCTGCCACCAGCCCTCACCGGAGAGGGACCTGATGGGGCAGGGAGGACGGGCTGCTCTTTCTGGGCAAGCTGGACTCTGGGCTGGGGCTCAGGCCGGGGTCCAGGCTGGGAGGCCCCGGGATGCTCGGTCTCCGAGGAGCAGGAGCATTTCTGGCACGTCAGCCTGGCACGGAGCGCGGGAGGGGGGCAGAGGGGCGGGCAGGCTTCGCGCCGCAGCGCTTCCCAGACAAAGAGATTTTACTAAAAAAGGAACTTGGAGCACTTCAGTCCGTCGAGGGCTGCAGAGGCCGTGCCGGCTCTGGCTGCATCCCCACCACGGTCCCCAGCGCCTGGGAGGAGGCAGAGGAGGCAGTGGGAGGAAGATGGCACCGGGCACCCTGCTCCACAACTGCGGCTTTGTCAGCCCCTTGACGTCGGGCAGCCCCAGCGGGGTCAGCAGGAGCAAACATGAGGCGGAGCCCGGGGTCTGGTCCCACCAAGGAGCAGCAGGCGGCTGGGAAATCTCTTCCCCTGCCTCGCCCCCCCTTCCTCCTCTCGCTGCCTCTGGACACTGTCTGTTCTCCAGGGTATGAACTGTCCCTTGCCACAGGTCTGCACCCCACCCTCGCCGTGGGACCCCACCACGCCGGGCACCCCCTGCCACGTGGGTAACAGCTCTCTCCAAAATAAAGCTCTGGCTACAAGGAAAATATTAACAAATGATATTTCCCTTTATAGCTGTGCTGCAGACAGCATTTCCAGATCGCCGTACCCCACATTTTCTTTTCCTCTCTATCCCTCAGTGCAACTTGACAAGCTCTATGGTTTATTTCCTTTTCTTAATATGTGGGTTTATTTTATGTCACTGAGCACTGGCAGGGACAGAAAGGCTTTTAAATTTCAGTAATGTAAATTCTAGAAATAACAAGCTACAAAGGTCTGTGATTAAATGTGGAGTATGCGATATCTGCAAAAACAAGTACTCTGTGTTCTTTAAAAGATCGTTTGGATAATAGTGACAGAACTTGAGTACCCAGTTGTGGTCCAATTTAATCAGCAAGTATGCCTCTGGAGCAGAACCATCTAACTTAGGAAAAGAAACAGGAGTAGAGTCACCACCAGTAGGAGAAATTAATGCATTCCACTCAGACAAAGATTAATTATTATGAATCACTCCAAAAATACATTCGCCCCAAGTGGGAGTACATGCTCTTCTATTTATCAAGTTGCTTTCAAATAATCATTAAACATCTTAAGACAGAAGATAATTTTGTTCACCCAAAATAAACACTACTAAAAGTTACAAAATGAGGACCACCTTTTTTTTTTTTTACAGTCTGGAGCATTCTGACCAAGAGTAGTTGTCCAAAAGTGGGACAGGCAGAACATCTGCTACAAGAAATTCCTGTAGGTGTAGAGGACTCTGCTAATTCCAGTATAATTCTTCCATGTTAGAGTTTTCCTCTCAGTGTTGATTTTTCCAGAACATTTTTACCCTAAGTTCACGGAATTAAGTTTATATTTGCTACTAATTTAGTCCTCTTAAGGACCTCAGCTGTAGTCTCAATGGTATGTGAAAGGGTCATAAAGCAGATTTAAAGCCAAAAGTCACCTCAGTTGCATGTTTTGGGGAAAAATGAACATGGTGTTTTCTGGAAGGGCATGAGTAGCTCTTCCAGAGAGGTAAGGCAATGTGCAAGAACAAGAACTTAGTGTATATAAAATGACTTTGCAATTTACAAGTGAAAAAGAAAAAGTGCAAAATGAAAGGACAGCAGGAAGAAACTATGTTACCAGCTGGAGAATATTATCTTTTTATTAAATTCATGCATACAAAAAGTTTCTTCTGTGAAAAATTCCCCAAACCATCACTCCATATTCATGGCTCAGCACTCCTGGCAGGATAGGAATGAGAAACTTCTTCCCACTTGTTTTGCAGGGCCAGAGTAAGGCACAAACCAGGCAAATAAAATCTATTATTTAGTCATGAGATGTTGTTGAGGTTGACTTCACAGCTACCTTTATCTGGGAGAGTAAGGTCTGGCCTTCTAGTTACAACGTTTTTAGCAGTCTTCCTTTTCTCCAGTATTAAACACTCCTATAATTCAAGGCTCAGGCCTCATCCAGCCCAAGCAGTGCTGATAGGCAGTGCTTCCACTGACAGTTTTTCCATTACAAAATAATGTTCTACCCAAACATACTTTGTTTGACACCAATAAATCAGGGCAGCTCTTATAATCATACTCGAGACTGAGCTAAGCCAAATTTTTTTTTTTTTTTTTAAAAAAGCTTATAAAATGTGGTGACTTTTCAAAGGAAACTTTTTTCTTTTTTTTTTTAAATGGCACAGTCCAGCACTCCCTGTTCCTGGCAGCAACTCAGAAGTGCTCTGAGAAATGCATCTTTTGTGGCAGTTCTGACCCAAATGAAATCATGAAACCTTGGAAATCTCATGGGAGATAGATTTTTGTGAGTTTTCCAATTTAAACAGGTGGAGATAAACCGAGATAAGTGCCTGAGACAGATCTGCAACATGTGGAAGGTTCATCTATAACTAGTAATGTCTGTATTTTTATGGCTTACCCTTTTCTTGAGAGACATGTACAGGCACTTGATTAACGATGGAGGGAGTTATGTAAATGAATGAATGAGGGAAATAGATGTAGTAGAAAGAAGCCTTCATTCTTAACTCTGACAAACGCTAGCTTTCCAAAGGAGAGATTATTTTAATTGGCCAGCTAGTGCCACAGGATGGGTTTGAATGGCAGGATCTTCAAGAGCCCAGCAATTCTGATGCTTTTCCCAGGCAGCAGCACTGATAAAAAAAGAAATAATGTAATGCTTGTTTCTGTTACTTAGATATTTCAAATGTGTTGCTTCACATTAACTCTTCAGTTCTTCTACCATATTCACTTGGCAAAAAGAGAAATAGATAACATCTTTATCTTCAGAACAGCTTTCTCAAGTCACACCACAGTTTATTTTATGACTCAGATATACTCTGTATTTCTTTTACTCCATTTCTTCGTTATCACCTCAACATTAGCAAGTGTTGCTAAGTAATATTCTACAGGCCCCTATAATTTTGCTACATGACTGCACAGTAACCACGTGTTAATACTTCACAAAAGCAGTAACCAGCAGCAATAATCACTCCATTACTTTAAGGGAAACCACAGTACTTTCCATTATGGCTGTGTATGTTTCTGAATTGCACCAGTCGCTGGAGTAATTCCCTGTTACTGGTAAATTCCTTGGTGCATTTACAGAAATACTGACACCAGCCGAGCAGCACTGAGCCAGCCCTCAGTCTGATGGGCCTTAGGCAGGGATGTGACAGCAGGGTGGCTGGGACGTGGTGAAGAGCTCTGGTCAGTCACAGGGGATCCTGTAAAGTGCTTCTCCATGTACAATGCAAAGGTGGCCCCTCGGTGCTTCGGTCATGGCTCAGCCCCTTGAGTGTAGATGAAAAAGTGGCCAGTAAGGGTTAGAAGTCCTGGAGAAGGTCACCTGCAGAAACTTGATATCCTACATGGTTCAACAGCAATAGAAAGCCACTTACCTGAACACTGGTGGCATGAAAAGACAAACACCTAGAAATAGCTTCAGTTCTGCCTGAAATGATTCAGTGGTCTTAACCAGCAAGGGCAGAATGAAAAGCCATGTTCCAAGACATGATGATGATGATGATGATGATGGAGTGGGATAAAGCAAGATGCTTTTGAGCTGGGTCCCAACACACACAGAGTTCAGAGGGATTTTTCTGCCCACATAAAATTTGAGAATTCAGACATATAATTACTGTGAAAAAAAGTTTCATTTTTCATCCTTTTCATTCTGTGGTTAAAGAAATTAAAGGAAAAACAAATACCTTTAATAATTTCAAAATGTTGCACTTTGTCATCAATCTCAATTTGTCATAACAAGCCTTGCAGGAAGTTCAAAAGCTGCAGTGGGATGAAAATGGGCTTCAGGGACATTGGGTATTTCAGAAGTGTGGTTCAAATTGTGCCAGATAACATTTCTCTCAGCCTTAATGATAATTTCTACAAGTGGAGATTTTAAAGTGGCTATTATATATGTGCATGAGACCATATATATTCACACATGCACATGTATATAGAGTGCACGTGTGCATAGTGCTACAAACATTTTCATACACATGCCTAAATGTGTCTGATGTCAAAGGAAAGAGTCCTTCAATAGCTATGTAAAGATTTAATTTCACATCTAGTATTTTCCATGTTTTGCTTGGTTGAAGTTCTACTATTTACATGTTTCATTACATGAGGTTTCCTCTTTCTCAAGGAGCAGACAGGTTATCCATGTTCAATGAAGTAATGAAACATAGGATAAATCTTTCTAGTGGAATAGCTACATGATATTAAACCAATGTTTTATCTCATGCTCACCATGTACTTCAGTTTCTTTAGATGTATCTTTGTAGCAACTAAACTAACAATAAATTAGTCATGATGATATTACAGCTGAATTTAATTTCAAAGTCTCTCAGCAAGTTGTTATGGGTTTCTTGCCTAGGTTAGTCCTGAAGAAATTTGAAGACTCTGGTATGATTTATGAATATTTCTATATTACCAGAGTATAAAAGGCTATGGGGAATACAAGCACATAAACCTCTGTTTAATTCCGTTCCAATAAAAATTTCATTTCTTATAGTAAAATAAACATGTAAATCAATGTTTAATGATTCTGTTGTTTTATCACATAACTTATAATTTGCCTTTAAACATCCAAGCCAAGTAAAATCTGGGAGCCTGCTCATTTTTGTTGAAACAGAATTAGTTAGCAATTAGACCTATTCTGCAGGGGTTGCTTCCTTGAATGGCATTCATAATTCAGTGTAAGAAAAGAAAGTCCAGGAAAAAAAGGCCTGGCTTCTCCCTTCCTCCATGTACAAATACAGATATTATTAGCCCTTTTTTCAATGTAAATATTTTTTTTTTCCCCTGAAATCTACCCAATTGTCTAAGGGATAGTTTCCTAAAATCATTTTACTGCCTGCTCAGTTTCAGAGACACTGTTACCTCAAGACCTGTTGTACAAGTCACAACTTCTTCTGTTCCTCATCATCTTGCCTATCCCCATATCTGGGAAAGAGTTCCATCAGTGTCAGTCCTGTTCAGCTAACAGAATAGTAAATGGCCAATAGTGAGGTGAAGAGATTCAAAGAGTTAAAACTTTGTGACCATTTTTGCCAAATCACAAGCTCATCACAACTCTGGATTTGTATTCATCACCTGCTGAAGATTCAGCTCTCCTTTAAGACATTGAAGTCCATGGGACTTGCACAAGTAGGAACATGGCATTTTGCAGGCTCTGGCCATTGCTGTCTGCCAGCACAGTGTCCTGCTGGCTTTTGCAATGCCATGCAATGAAAACATTCCTTGCACTGGTGAAAGAATAACCTCCTATGCTGGTATAATTTCTAATTTATGATAGGTGAACATACCTTAGCGTCTCAGAAATATTGCACACATTTCTTGATCACAGGGAGGCAGTAATCCCCAAGCTTAACTGGCTTTTCTCTTGAGCATATTGCTTGACCTTAGGTGAGACACTTAATCTTTCTCTCTCTGTTTTGCTGTCTATGAAAGTATGATAATACTGGTTCACATCACCTGCTGAATTTTTGCTGAACAAGCTCATATTCAACACAAATAGCTGATGTGAGATTAATATTTCTAAAGTATTCTGTTGCTAAAAAATGTTGTCAGCCTAAAGTGTATGCTACTATAATTACAGTATACAATAGAAATCAGGCAGCTAGGCACATATTCTTGTGCCAGCCTTTATCTCTGCTCCCTGACTTCACATGAACACGTCCAATGGAAAACAGATTTGAAAACCAAAGTGTCCTTGAAACTAGGCTAGAAACTTCCAAACAATGGGAAATGTCCATTGGGGGTTACTACCAGTTTTTTTTCCTTTGTCTGACTTTGTTGCTTCATGTGTCAAAATACACCATTCTGGCTGGTAAAGGATGAAGGGATAGCTTTGAGAAAAGGATCATGGTAGGTCAAAGTGAAGTGAGATTTTGCAGAAATACTTCAGGGGTTTCACTCATCATGTCTGCTAAAACCACACACCTGATGATAAGGTGACAACAATCCTGCCATTTCTGCACACTCGACACCCCATGCCCAACACAGGGACCCAATGATCCATCCTGCAGCCCACTTGCCAATGAATTAAAATACATGACTATTCTCTTTGGCTGGAATTTTCCAGAAAAACAATGACTGTTTTGCCTTTTTTTTCCACCGTCAGAGAAAATACTCATCTGATTTTCAGAGGTGAGCACTACATACCTCATGTCAAAAACTTGTACTAATCTTATTGCAGTATATTCTGCCATGGAACAGAAGAAACAAGCAGCTTTCCAGTATTCCTAAGAGAGCAGAAAAATATTCTTTCTTTTAAACTATGAAGTCATCACAAAAGGATGAAATTTTAGAATGAATGAGATTGCACTTACACGAAATACCTGCTGCCTTGAATCTCCTCCCTCTCTCTTCTGTGTCTCTTTAGTTCTTTCTTTCACCTGGAAAACACCCTGAACATTTTGAGCACTGTCAGGAACTAGAAACAACCCATGTGCCATTCAGGCACAGCTGGTACAAGGCATTTCTGAAAAAGAAGTCACTTTGTTCTTACTGTTGGGCATAAAGTGGAACAGTGGGTGAAGCAAGCTTTTATTTTAACCCAACTCCACATTTCCCCAGGGAATTCCTCCAGATAACTCAGCATCCACCCGAGCAATGTCATGGTGCAGCTGTACTGCGTTATATGAACAGGACATGTGTTCCCACTACCCTCCAGGTTTGCACACCTTTGAGAAGAGGACAGCATTATGCAACTCCTTTGACAAATGTGTGGGTCAATTTGATTGTACATTGTTTTATTATGTAGGTGAAAAAACATGGGCTATTAGCTTTCCATAAAATGAACAAGGGGAAAACAAAACAAAAGAAAACAACTCAACAAAACAACAGCCTGGAGATAAAAAGCTCTAAAATACCAGAAAATGTCAACTCTAAGAAATGTGGTGGGTGTGAAAAACACAAATTAAGCTTTGCAGTCATATACAGCATCTATGTTTGTTCTGAACAATGCTCAATGGTGAGAGCTGCGAACCCCGTGAGTGCTGCCTCCCACTATGGACATACCTCCCATTCCCAGGGCCAGGCAGGACCCACCACTTCCCATGGACACCCCTGTGAAGCCACTGTCTGCTCTGTGTGGCACCAGGAGGAGTTTTGCTTCCTCTCTGGAGAGCCCTTTCCAGCAGGATGGAAGTGGTCCTGGCTCCAACAGCTGAGGGTACATCTCTAGGCAGCATGTGAGCAGGTACCAGACCAGATCATTGGATATGATGCTACATTTGCACTGCAGGAATTTGTGGGGAGCTGTGGAAGTCACTGCCTTGTTCCAGACCTAGTAAAGGATTGAGGTTGGCTCATTAACCTCGGCTCAGAGTACACAGGATTCACCCAACATAAGGGACAAGACAATAATTAATGCTTGTTTCCCATAAAAGGTCAGGAGAGGAGGGAAAATGTCAGCTATGTTGCTAATATTTGCATAATACCATTCATTAAATAGCCACTGAAATTTGTCTTAATGTGGAGATTAAAAAAGAAATCATATTAGAGATTTTTTAGCAAACCCTTCTCCAAAATTTGACCAACACTGACCTTTTTTTTTTTTCCCCCCCATGACCAGGAGGACTCTTGACAAACTTAAGGAACAAACCAAAAAATCTATTTAGCACGAACATCTTCAGCTTTGCAAGGTCTCTGTGGTAGGTGGAAGTACTACAGGGGTTATAAAGCACAGTGTGCATTAGTGGGGAGAAAGTGCTTTTGAACAGGCTGTATTTTAAAACATAAAGTTAGAGCAGTAGAAACTATTTAAAAGAAAAGCCTTGTAAATTCTGGTTTTATGCAGTTGGTGTAAGACCTCACTGAATCAGTGGGTGGAAGTGAAAATTATTACATAAGCCTACTTTTTCTATGTTCTGTGCTGTTTTGGAAGTTAATCTAGATGCTATTACATCTTGAGATGACACCTACATATTAGGACTTAAAATCTTCAATCCTTTCAGAAGACACTATAAAACTCACTCACAGCATGGTATTTGTGAAAATTAAATGCTTGCCCACCTTCATGACTTGCTCAGAGAGGCTGCATGGCAAGTGTGCTCAGATCTTTTGACTGAGGTTCAAGCAGTTAGCAGGAACTACTGAATTGCTGGCAAGATGAACTAATATGAACTAATATGAACTTCATGCAAATTTTTGTGTTTGCCAGAATTGCCAGTTGGGGCGAACTTGTAGTAACTTGTCGGAGGACTGCCAGGGGAGTCTCTCTGGCAGGCTGCGAGCTGCAGCTGGAGATGCCTTTTCTTGAGCTTGCTCTGAAGTTAGGACACGCTTGCACAGCTCAGCTATAAACTTTCAGCTGGAGAGGAGACACAGAGGAACCTAACAGTCCTGAAGCAGCTGAACGTCAGGATAATCCCAGAGCAAAGTCAAACCTTTGGTGAAACTGTGAAAGTTTGAAAAGTGAAAAGTTTATTGTGGTCCAGATTAGGGCTAAGCCCATTTTATCTGAGCTGAGGAATCTGTGAACTCAGGAGAGATGAAAGCATGCAGTTTGCTCATTTTAATGTCCATCTGGGCTCCCCATAGCATAGAAAGGCATCTCCACATCTGGTTGAGAAGACCTACCACCTCCATGGAGCCACACATGTGGAGGTCAGCTCCCACTAAAGAGCAGCTCAGCCTATCCCTCTTTCACTGCCTACTTGACCACTGTTACAGCAGTGAGGAAAGTTTTATAGGGAGAAATGACACCTTAAACCCTTTAAAGACCAAAGGAAGCCCAACTGGACACGCTTAATCAGATGCACAGCTGAGTCTAACAGCACAGTGCAGTCCTCTCAAACTTTGTCTCAGCAAAGACAACATTTGGGCCTGTCTCATGTTCAGCCCTCCCATGGAAAGAAGCTGTTGTTGTTCCCTTAAGAAAGATCTTCCCCATTCACTGTCAGGAAGATTTCCCTGATATTTTGCCAAGAGTTGGATAACAAAGAGCCGATGAAACAAATAACAAGATCAGGCCAGAAAGAAGAGAGGAAATATTTAAAAGGAGGAAAGGGACAAATGAGCCTTCAGAGAATATGAGCTACAGAGAATGCGCTGAGTCTGTGTCTGGTACATTTGGCTTCATTTCCAGTAATTCATGCCCTGTATAATTTCTAGAAACGGATAGATCAAACATATCTAAAAACCACACCAGCAGAGCTATTGCAGCCAATCAAACAGTGGATCCATGATAGATGGGGAGAAAAAGACAGTAGAGTTTTGACAGTAAAAATAGATTGTCACTGGGCTAACACATAGAATTTTCCCCTTCTAACCTGGGCTGTAAAAAGCAAATAAGATAATTTCTTCTGTCCGTGATCCCTCATTTCTGAAGGATTCCCTTTACCACTACTACCCTGCTCTTGATGGTCCACAGACCTCAGTCAGCAGCTTTGGTTGAAGGTCTGTGTTCCTGTAGGAGACGAACAATGTTACCTACATGGACAGAAGTAGCCAAACCTGCAAAGATAAAGCCACCCAGCAGATGGTCTGAAGGCATCAAGCCTTGCAGCATGCCCACTGCAAGGTCTTCCAGTGAGGCAGTGCCATGAAGGCTGTCAGGCACTCCGAAAGAGACAGTGAGAATGTTGCTGGCAGAGATCAGACATTCCAGACTTGACACTGGAGAGCACTCTGGAGGAGTTTAGAAACAGAAAATCTAGTAGGAGAGAGGGGAAAATAAAGAAAAGAAGAGACAAAAGCAAGATGATGAAAAAAGAGAATGACAAAACCCCCCATGATGTGTAAAATTTGCATATGATTAATAATAAATAGTGCTAATTTACAGAAAAATTATGAATGAGCAGTAGCTGCTTATTAGCGGCATCTTCCTAGGACCATTTCCCACATCTGTGTTTTCCATTAAGACCAAGTAACAGCCTCTGGAGCACACACTGTTCTGTGAAGTGACTGTGAAAATCAAAACTGTCTGTTACACAAATATTGGGAAATAGCTTCCTAGATAAGCTGTGCATGTATTCACAAGTAAAATATGCAACCGTACCAGTCTATGCACACAAAACGCCCAATCTTTACGTGCAAAATAGGAGCTCGGGGCAGATCAGTACTTCAGAGGAGACCAAGTTCTGAACTGGCAACACCAATGCATCGGGACAGCCACTGGCAAATGACAGAGTAACAACAGCCATCCAAGAAAAGCCACACCTTAATTTCTGCTTGAGCTGGTTTCACCAGCCTTGAGTCCCTCATTCATGAATCCAGACTCAGACAAGAACGCTCTTACCCTGACCATCTAATGCATGGTTCAGGGAAGCCCAGATGTTGAGTCGTATAAACTCTCTTATTTCTACTCCCTTCCCCCCTTACCAGTGCCATTCTTCTACAGCACAAGCCAACAGTAAAAAGTGGCAAAATTTCTGGGGTTAGCAAACAGACATTACAGCTTATTAAACCACTTCGTTGTTAGCTCAGCAGTTCTCTGTTTCTGTACAGTGATTTTTTTTTTCTGGGTTAATAGCATCCATATCAATTTTATGGGTGTGGTTCAGATCAAGAACACATGCTGCTAGCTGGAAAATTGCATTTGACCTCTGATTTTCCTTGTCTATTTTCGGGTTTTGTTTCATTTAAGTTTAAAGACACTTTCATTAAAGAAATTATTTCCTTTCTTTGGGAGGCTGAATCAAAAAATCAGGGAGTCCTTCCATTAATTTAGTGGGGCTTTACATTAGGCTTTCAATTAGAAACAGTAAGCGTAGAAGTATAAAGAAACTGAAGATAAAGGAAAGGGGAGCAGGAGATGGAAACGTTTCATGAACATTTACAAACCTCTAAGGTTTCATTTGGCTTTATGTTAAGTTTAGGTCAAAGGTTTGGGTCAGCTTTTGTTCTCCTCAGTCCCCATTCGCTCTGATCTTCTTTTCCAGAATGGGAATCTTGACAGATGCACTGTGAAAAGGGAAAAACTGGTCTGAAAAGCTGGACTCAAGACCTGCTAGAAGCAGAATGATGAGGCAACAGCTTTGCAGTTTGATTTCATGTCAGAGATGGCAATTCCTTCAGATAAAGTAGCACAGCGTTTGAGTGAACCCTGCAGATATTTTAGGGAAACATAATTAGAGGTCCACATGGCGATTAATGGTCTTGCTTGCCATCTCCTGCGACTCACTTCAGTGGTGACAAATAACAAAGCCGAGCTTTAGGACGGTGCCATACCCCGAGGCAGGAGCGTTGGCTGAGTTTGTCACTTGTAAAACTATTCCCTTGGGGCCGGTATTTTGTTGACCAGTGGCAAACTGCGAGGTCTCCCACAGGGAGATGGATCATTTGTCCTCCAAAGGTCGCAGGGCTCCAGGATGGCAAAACCACCATCCCTGCCAGCCATTCCTTTGTGCTGAGAGGGGAGGGGTAAGGCAGCAAGAGGAGGATTTTGGCACTTAGGACACAGAGAAACAAATAAGGCAATCCCATTATAAATTAACTTGAAGATTTTATCTCTTGTTATTTTTTTTTTTTTAATTTCTCAATGATGCAGCAAAAAAATCAGAGCAGCTTCCTGGCATGTCTTCTAGCTAACTTCAAAAGTACAAGTTGAAAACAATTACTGAATTTAACTGAATTATGTTAATCAATTGGACAATTTGAGAGAGGAAAAGCATACACAAAAAAAGGATAGCTGGTACCTGGAAAGGGAAGAAGGATGTTAGCAAGCAGAGGTGATAAAATCACTAGCCCTGGGGGATAGCAGGAGGAACAGGCAGCTCTCAGCCCCCAGCACTCAACATGCACTCACAAGGCAATTCCTTCTGCTTCACCCCCAGCTCCCTGCTTCTGCCTGATGTCGGCATGCAGCCCCACTTCAGGCACACCAGCAGGAGTGTTTGCCAGGCCCCTCTCTAGCCCAGACCACTGCGAGCTGTGAACACCAAAACCTTCTGTGCTGCTGGGACGCAGGCTTCGTGGCTGGCACCTTACCCATGCTTTGGCTCACATTCATCCTGCCAAGTTTAGGTATTTAGCCACAGACTAAGTCCCTAATTCCCTTAAAATCCCTCTCTAGGAAGCAGAGAGAGATGGGCACCCTCAGGGGCAATCGCTGCCTCTGGAGACATCACTTTTGCCCTTGCCACTGTCTGTTAGAGGGACCCCAGGACAGGTCACCCCACTCAGTCTGGGGCAAGGCAGGGGGCGTGCTCTCACAGCCCCCGTTCAGAGGCTTCCCCATCTCTGCACAGGGCTAGAGACCACGATGTGGCCACAGAAGAATAGAGACAAAAATAGATTTCTGACCTACTTCTTGGCAGGAGGCAGCAGCGAGGGCGGCTGCCGGGGCGAGGGGGGAGAGATCTCAACCACATGCACTGCTGGGCTGGGTTGGTGGGCTGGGAAGCACATTGCTTCTCCAAGCTGGTTTTCCAGCTATTAAAGCCTTTTCTCTCTCTTTTTCTCCATCCTGAACACACAGACCTGGACAATTCCTCCCTCTCCCCCCCCTAGCTGATGTCACATTTTGGTCTGTGTTTATGTGAAACAACATTATTTGCTATGGTTTTGAAATCAGCTCAGGACACATTTGCTGTCCTGCGACGTCTATTTTGGAAACAGCATTTAGGAAACATTTTCAGCCATGAATATTTGAAGACCATTATATTCAAGTCCCTTTCAAATGTGAGATTTCTTGCACCTCGAGGGAATTGTACTGCAATCATTTATATTAATCATTTCCCTTTCTGAGTTAAATTCAAACATACTGTGGATTTATATGATTACCTTTCAATGATAGAAGGTAATTTCCATGCTGCAGGCTATCAGTGATGTCTGCACTGAACAACAGAAAATATCTGTTTCTTGAAGGAGTTTTCTCTAGATAATTCAGTATTATTTCTAGACTATGCTTTTAATTACCAATATTCTCTAGCGTTTTCTCTTCCACTTCTAATATTTTTAGGGCATGTCCTTTTCATACACTCAAATTACTTCCTCATGGAGGCTAAGCTGGCTCCAGGGGACAGGCAACCCTAAATATCTGACACCTTTTCCTCTTGTTTTCTCCTGTGCAATCGTTTATACCTGCTTGGCTGAAGCCCCACTCCGAGCAGAGAGACCGGATGCTGCTCCCTACACACATCCAAGCAGTCCCGTTGTAATCAATTAGTAAGATGAGATAATTTAAAAGAAAATATTTCCTTTGACACGTACAAATAACATTTTCATTACTCATTTCAATTGGCTAAACAGCAAATCCATATGTTTTTTCTTAATAAAAAGTATATGGTCTTAAAGCAAACACAACCAAAAGTAAGGATGCTGGAAATCTCTTTTTCTGGGAATGGATGCAAGAGAACTAAGGAATTTTATCTTTGGGTCACAGATAGCTAGAGCCAACTGGGGAACTTTCTCTGAAAAAATTAAAGTTCTCCTGAGGAAAACAGCATTGTTATCCCTGCTGACTGACTCCAAAGAAGAAAAACAATTGTGATTTTACTCACCACATCCTGTTTGGTCCTCATTCATAGCTGGGAAGGTGCAATCCCTGAGAATGAACCTGTTGCTGCCACATCCCTGCATCCTGATCAAGCTGAACCCCAAGAGATTTCTCTATGTGGTGTTGCCAGGGTGCTCCTTACACCTCTTCTGTAACCAAACAGTAACCCGACAAGACGCTTAAAGCTCAATTTGCACAAAGTAATCTGTTTCCATTACAAGAAATCAGGGACAGAGACCTCAACTCACCCTTTGGTTGAAAATCACAGTTCTTGGGTGTTCCGTAGACATGCCTGCTTGGAGTACACTCACAAGACATCATCAAAACAGTTCCTGAGCTTGGTTAGCTTGGAAAAACACAAATGTTGTCACTGCTACTGATACCATTTGGGCTCAGATTTATGAAAAGAATTTTTTTTTTTTCTTTTCAATTAAATAAGCACATACCTGTACATAAACTCACACTTCTTCAGAGGCTGGCAGGAATTCGATGTAAATAGCTATTGATGAAACACAAATGCCATGGCTGGTGCTGGAATTCAGAGCCAGCTTTCTGGGATTAGATGTCCCTGACTAACCTCAGCTGTTAGAAATTATATTGGAGCTTGGCCCTGGCAGGTGAGGGAGAACCATGAAGAGGAGAACAAAAGGGTTTCTCTCTCTCTTTTGCCCCTGCCTCCTCCCTTTGCAGCACTGGGAAAATGTGGTTTTAATTCAGAAATACAAATGTCATCTTCAAAGTCACTCTGGGGAGGAAGGGGGAGAAAGGAGAGTTAAAAAAAGAAATCAATTGGATTGCAATTTATCAAGATTTTTTTAGTGTGAAATTGAAGTGGAATGTCTTAACTTTCAAGTGATGAACAAGTAGGGGAGCTGGAGGGGGGCTGGGGGTGCTGGAGCAAGCCTGCGATCAGCTTGCAATGCAAAGGACTTCCCTGCTGTCCCAAACAGCCTCGAATATTTTGTTTCCTTCAAGGCTGGGCCTTTTCTGATGTAAATAAAGCTGTCACCCCATGTCGCCAAGAGTCTAGGGAAAACAGCTCCACCTTATGTACTATTCTTGGAGCACTTAGAGCAAGGCAAAAGGTGTCACTGAAAGCTGTTTGGGACCGCTAAGTGGTAAAGAACCATTTTCCCCTCTATGTCAGCCCCCACCTTGTGCTTCTGGAAGTCTCCAGGCTAGGAGCTATTTTTGTTTCCTCCAGGTTATGACACCCACAATGCAATGGCTGTGTCCGTGCTACAGCTCCAGCAGCAGACATGGGTAACGGAAAAGGGCTAGGAACTCAAGAAGTCACTGAGTGCTCGCTGCACTTTCCTAATGGATGTGACATTGACATAATATGCCCCGAGGCATTTTGGATCAGACAGCGTTCGCCTGTTCCACGTGTTGCTTTTATGAACAGTGATCAAGTTGTGAAACACGTGTAGGCAGCGTGTGTGGCGGGTGGCTTTCCATCCTGCACACGGGTGGGAAGCACAGCCGTGGGGAAGGCAATGCTCCCAGCAGACACCCCCTTGCACCATCAGAGGAGAGGGCTGTGCTCCCTGGTAGGGCTTGTGGTGGGCTGCCTGGGAGCTGCTGCAGGGTGATGGTGTTATATTGTCATTTTATCTGACTATGATACACACAGCAGCACGCAGAAACAGCTTTCATGATACACAGTAGCTCAACTAGATACATCCCACAGGAGACGACAAGCTCAACTAGATACATCCCACAGGAGAGGACACGTGAATTAGAATCATAGAATCATAGAA